>NC_091568.1:2237642-2252642 GCF_042767895.1 Penaeus vannamei
ATAGACAGGATTATTTATATATAGATTGGTGGAAGAATAGACAAAGAGACAGATAGATAGATAAGAAAATATAGACTGATAGATAGATAGAGATGTGAGTACAATCATATCTGTGTATCTATTTCTTCAAATGTGTTTATCATTTCACTCGTTCTTTCAGTTTAAAAAAAAAAGTCATAAAAGATAAAAGTTGCCGAGCATATCCTCCAGTGATGCAAGTACAAAGGATTGAATTTACATAAAGAATATTACGGATAAAGCCACATATTGCAAATGCAACACGGAATTGCAAAATGACAAACGTATTTAGCAATAAAATGCATACAACTTCTAAGGCTTCTCGCTAAGACATTAATTTATTTTTTTAATGACTTTTTTTTATTTAATAAGACATTACTTTATTTTTTTAATTACTTTTTATTCAATCACTTTTATCAATGTACTTAACTCACCGAAAGGAACCGAGAATCAAAGAAATAAAGTCAAATTTGGATATTGATAAATTGCAAAGCTACCGATAACCATAATACGGAATACCCACTGCATATCCACATACGACAAGACTAATTAAGGTGATATATGCGATGTGTGAACTTAGGGTATTCATATATTACCATTTCCATATATGGGTCTCCAAGTTGCAGACAATATAGTTCAGTATTACGAGGGAATTGCACAGTGTAATTTGCCTCGTGCATTGCGCCGCAGTGTTGGGTATTATGGCTTGGAAAATACACTCCTGCACTTAGGAAATATAATGGAAAGGAGAATTACAGTTTTCGAAATCCTTTAATGGGGTTCTCAGACACAATTATGCTCGCTTTGTTTGGGTTTAATTACAGAGACATATAAGTGAGAGTAAAATAAAAGGAATATAGATAATTAGATGGATAGATAGATAGATAGATAGATGTTTTTATGTATATGTGTGTGTATATATGTATATATTCATGTATACAAACATGTGTGTGTGAGTGTGTGTGTGTGTGTGTGTGTGTGTGTGTGTGTGTGTGTGTGTGTGTGTGTGTGTGTGTGTGTGTCTTTATATATATATATATATATATATATATATATATATATATATATATATATATATATATTTATATATATATATATATATATATATATGTGTGTGTGTGTGTGTGTGTGTGTGTGTGTGTGTGTGTGTGTGTGTGTGTGTGTGTGTGTGTGTGTAGTGTGTGCATGTATGTATTATATATATATATATATATATATATATATATATATATATATATATATATATATATATATATATATATATGTATATATATATATATATATATATATATATATATATATATATATATATATATATATACATATGTGTGTGTAGAGAGAGAGGGAGTACGACAGACAGAGAGAATAAAAAAAAAAAAACGACCCCCCCCCCCCCCCAGCGAGACCTCTCATCCGCTTTTCCGGCGCGACAAATCGAGTGAAAAGAAGAACCCGAATAACAAGATTAATCCCAGAGATTAGTAATCCTCTTTATTGGTCTGGATCGCTCTCCTTCTCTCGATCTAAAGGGATAGGATTTTTTTTTTCTTCAGGGGCGTCCATTGTGGGGAGGGACTGGGAGGGGGGGGGGTCAAAACCTCAAGGTCTGACTCTCTCCCTCCCCCCCCCCAAAAAAAAAAAAAAAAAAAATACCAACAATTCGTAATTTTTTTTTTTTTTTTTTTTTTTTTTAACTAGATTTCACCTATATAGGTCATTACCACTATTATCATATACTTGCCCTATATATTATTGCTCATTACCACTGAAACCATAAATTTGCCCAATATATCAATACACATTGCATTTAATAATCAATACACATATATCTTTACTCATTACCACATATTTGCCCCATTTGTCTTTACTCATTACCACATATTTGCCCCATTTGTCTTTACTCGTTACCACATATTTGCCCCATTTGTCTTTACTCATTACCACATATTTGCCAAGATTTTTTTTTTTTTTTTTTTTTATCGACAAAGACCATTGATCTTGTCAAGGAAAAGATGCAGGTGACATGTTGATGACAGCTGATGTCAGATTATCTATTAAGGAGGAAAATTACTTCCAACCCATCATCATCAATCTCTTTAAGTGAATTATTACCTCGTTTAAAAAAGAAAAGATTTTTTTTTCTTAATCGTCTTTTTTTTTTTTTTACTTTTCTTTTTCTTCTTTTTTTTTTACTTTTCTATTTCTTCTTTTTCTACTTTTCTTTCTTTCTCTATTGCTTTTTTACTTTTCATTTTTATTTCTTTATCGTTCTTTTTCTACTTTTCTTTTTTTTCTTTTTTATTTGTACTATATTTTCTAACTCTCTCTAATTAACCATCTTTTATCTATCCATTTCTCTCTATGTATCGCTCCTGTTGCAATGTTGCAGAGAATTAACTCAATCTCCTAAAAATAAACAACGTCATTGAAATATTTCCGAGCATACATAGGACTCACAATACAGCCATTGTATTGTTGTTGTATTTATTGTCGTTAACTATTGTGTTGTATTCCGCTCCCGATTAAAAAAAGGGAGAAGAGAAATAAAAGGAAAAAGAAAATGGAAGAAGTAAGAATGAGGAATTGGGAAAAATTAAGGAAATGGGGAAGAGAAAAGGAAGAAAAAAGAACAAAAAGGAGATGGAACGAAAAAGGTGAATGACAAGATGAACAAATGAGGAGATGAGGAAAAAGGAAAACAATAAAGAATTGAAGAAAAGGAACAAAAGGAAAAGGGAAAACAAACAGAGAGATTAGAATAGTATAGGAAAAGGGGGAAATAAAAAAAAATGAATAAAAAACTAAAACAAAGGAAGAAAAAAGACAAAAAAGCCAAAACAAAAGATTATTTCAAAAGAAAAGACACTAAAGGAAAAGGGAAACCAAACAAAGAAAGAAGAATACGATAGGAAAAGGGAAAAATAGAAAAAAATAGATTAAAATAATAAAAATGAAAACAAAGGAAGAAAAAAGACCAAAAAAAGCCAAAACAAAATATTACATCAAAAGAAAAGAAACAAAAGGAAAGAAAGAAGAATAGGATAGGAAAAGAGAAAAAAAACGATAAATGGAAATGAAAAAAACTCAAACAAAGAAAAAAAATGGACAAAAACAAGCAATAACAAACATTACTTCAAAAGAATAGAAACAAAAGGAAATGAAGAATAATAATATAGGAAAAAGAGAAAAATATTTTTAAAAAATCAAAATAAAAAATATATAAAACAAAGAAAAAAAACAAAAAAAATCAAAACAAAAGATTACTTCAAAAGAAAAACAACTAAAAACACACCCATCACACCAAAAAACCCGACTAATGGGTTTTGTCATTCAGTAAACAAGATTTGCATAACCCATACAGTGAAATTCCGAATCCAGACGAATTTGCATCATAACTTCTTCCCTTCATACATGAGCCAATTTCCATACGAAAAAAGAGTGAAATTTAAAGGGAAAGAACGAAAAGAAATAGAATTGGAAAAAAATATGTTGAGAATCATCAATGGCCAGATTTTTTTTTTTTTTTTTTTTTTTTTTTAGGGAAAGAAGGAAAAGAAATAGAAATTGAAGAAATATGTTGAGAATCATCAATGCGCAGATTTAGTTGTTGTTGTTGTTGTTTTGTTTTTGTTTTTTTGAGGGAAAGAACGAAAAGAAATAGAAATTGGAAAAATATGTTGAGAATCATCAATGGCCAGATTTAGTTGTTGTTGTTTTGTTTTTGTTTTTGTTTTTGAGGGAAAGAACGAAAAGAAATAGAAATTGAAAAAATATATATGCTGAGAATCAATAATGCGCAGATTTAGTTCTTTTTCTTTTTTTCTTTTTTTTTTGGTTTTGTTTTGTTTTTGGTTTTGAGGGAAAGAAAGAAAAGAAATAAAAATTGAAAAAAAATATGTTGAGAATCATCAATAGCCAGATTTTTTTTTTTTTTTTTTTTTTTTTTTTTTTTTTTTTTTTTTTTTTTACTTATCTATAATAGGTTGGGGGGACGTAAATATTTACTCACGTGAAAAAAAATGCGTTTAAAGCCATTTATATGGAATTCGTATAGTTTTCTAGTACAATATTTTTTGCACTTAAAACAGTAGATGGAAACAGATGTATAATGTAATTAGAGAAGATTTATTGTCGTAAATACCTCATTTGGTGCGGCGCCATGTAAAGTTGTGTGAGGTTTCCTGCTGAGATCTAATGGGACAGAAGTGTTGATATTATATATGTATGTACCTGCTTACATACACACGCACATACACACGCACGCACACACACACGTAGATACACACACACACGCAGATACACACACACACACACACACACAAACACTCACACACCCGCATATATATATATATATATATATATATATATATATATATATATATATATATATATATATATACATATTTATGTATATATCTGAATATCTTTTTCAATTGTGACGATAGTGATGATAACCTCCATTAAGATAATGAAAACGATATAACTCTCTTAAGAATGATAATGATGCGATTCGCGATGATGATAAAGCAACATAAAAAAATAGCCTTAAAGATAATGAAAATTAAAATACTAATAGCCATTGTGATAACAATAAGGATAGTATTGATGCTAATTACAGGATATTCATAACAAACTGTTCTTCTAAGCTGTTATCTTCGGAATGAGATAACACGACACGACACATCCTACGCCCTGGGCCCACATAGGATGCCAGGTGGTGTCACTTCAGGCGTCAGAGGCACCACCGCCTTTGCCATGGCCCTGAGGAGGTGTCAAGTGTCTTCCTGTGGCACCGGCGGCTCGGAGTGTGAGTGAGGACAAGCTGGATGAGGATAATGAGGGCAGGGGGAGGGGGTGGAGTGGGGGAGGGGGAGGTGCTGTGAGATATGAGGAAGGTTCTTGAGATCTTGACCTCACTTCTCATTTTTCTGATTCTTTATTTTGGCTTATTTTGTTGTTGTTTTGTTTGTCTTTTTTCTTCTTCTTTTGTTTCTATTTTTCTTATTTTTGTTTTACTTCTTTTTTTTTTTACTTGTTTTAAGTTTTAGGTCTTCGTTTTGCTTCTCTCTTCTCTCTCTCTCTCTCTCTCTCTCTCTCTCTCTCTCTCTCTCTCTCTCTCTCTCTCTCTCTCTCTCTCTCTCTCTCTCTCTCTCAATTACAATCTCTCTCTCTCTCTCAATAACAATCTCTCTCTCTCTCTCTCTCTCTCTCTCTCTCTCTCTCTCTCTCTCTCTCTCTCTCTCTCTCTCTCTCTCTCTCTCTCTCTCTCTTTCTCTCTCTCTGTCTCTCTCTTTCTCTCTCTCCTTTTATCTTCTCTCTCTCTCTCTTTCTTCGTCTTTCTCCCTCCCTCTTTCTCTCTCTCTTCTCCCTCCCTCTCTCTCTCTCAGTCCCACCCTCTTCCTCTCTTTCTCTCCTATCTATAACTAAAATCAAACACCACATATCGAATCTAAAACCTCCGTTATCTAAACACAATGTCACGAAACATTATGGAAAAAAAATGAAAAATAGAAAAAAAAATCTTGAAATACAGCGGCTTTTAAGGATCAGTTTTGTTTTGTGTGTTTGGCTAAAACGGCTTACACGCTCTTTGCTTTTTAGTTGAAAGGGAGAATGTGCAATGACGTGGAAGGCGTGGTCGAAAAAAAAATGATAATGATAGAATTGTACAAAAATGAAAAAGAAGAAAAACATCCCTTGTATTGTATTGCAATATTTGATATATATATATATATATATATATATATATATATATATATATATATATATATATATATATATATATATATATGTATATATATGTATACATATCATGTTGCAAATATGTAATAATAATAATGATAATGATAAAAATAATGATACTACTACTACTACTACTAATAATAATAATAATAATAATAATAATAATAACAATAATAATAATAATAATAATAAAATTAAAAAAAATGAAAGATAGATAAATCCCATGCATTACATCGCTACGCAAATTAATTAACCTAAGTGGAGATCCTTTGCTATAATACTCTCCTCGCCAACCGCAAGGAAAGCAATAAATTCGCTTTAAAAATTCTCGTATTATCTTCCTACGCAATCAAATTTAGCGCAGTATATCACAAGGGGATTCTTTGCTCTAATATTTTCCTCGTTCAGCCGCAGCCAAAGCAACGAATTCGCCAGAAGACTTATATTCCTGTCAACAGATGGCGACACAGACGACTCGACCAACGTAATGGTTTGATGTTTTTGTTTCTTTGCATTGTTGTCGGTGTTTCTTCTCTTCTCTTTCTCCTTCTTTTTTATATTTCTGTTTCTTCTTTTTTTCTTCTTCTTCTCCTTTTCCTTTTCCTCTCCTCTCTTCCTCTCCTTCTCCTTCTTCGCCTTCTCCTTCTTCTTCTTCTTCTTCTCCTCTCCCTCTCCCTGTCCCTGCCCCTCTCCTCTCCCTCTCCCTCTCCCTCTCCCTCTCCCTCTCCTTCTCTCCCTCTCCCTCTCCCTCTCACTCTCCTTCTCCTTTTCCTCCCCTCTCTTCCCCTCCTTCTCCCTCTCCCTCTCCCTCTCCCTCTCCTCCTCCTTCCCCTTCTCCTTCCCCTTCATCTTCTTCCCATTATCATTATCATCATTATCATCATTATCATCACCTCCTTGAAAGACATCACTTAATCCCCCTTCCAGAACCCTTATCAAATTGTCTCCAAAGAGGATTCTCTCTCCTTAGCCGAAAGCAACAGCGATTTATGATCTCTGGGAGACTGGGGAGGGTGGGAGGGGGAGAAGGAGGGGAGAGAGGAGGGTGGGAGGGGGAGAAGGAGGAGGGGAGAGGGAGAAGGAGGAGGGGAGGGGGAGAAGGAGGAGAGAGGGGAGAGGGAGAGGGAGGAGAGGGGGAGAGGGAGAGGGAGAGAGACGAAAAGAGAAGAGGGAAAGAAGGGGTGGGGGAGAGGGAGAAGGGAGGAGGGGAGAGGGAGAGAAGGGGAGAGGGAGGAGAAGAGGAGAAAGGGAGAGAGGAGAGGGAGCAAGAGGAGGGGATAGGAAGAGGAAGAGAGAGAGGAGGGAGGGGAAGGGGAGAGGGAGAGAGAGAGAAGGAGGAGGTAAGGGGATAGGAAGAGGTAGGAGAATTGGAGAGGGAGAGGGAAGAGGAGTGGAAGATGGAGAAGGAGGAGGAGAGGGAAGGGAGAGGAAGGATGCTGCAGGTCTTAAGAATGTCATTATCTGTGCTCTTTGTGTTGGAAATTATGGTCTTGGATCCGAGGTTGTTGGGGAGAGGAGGAGGGAGGGGAGAAGAGAAGGGGGTGGGAGAGGGGAGGAGGGGGAGGGATAGGAAAGGGAGGAGGAGAAAGGAGGAGGAGGAGGGAGAGGGGAGAGGAGGAGAAGGGAAAGTGAAAGCGGGAGGAGGAGGGAGAGGGGGAGGAGGGGGAGGGAGGAGAGGAGGAAGGAAGGGGAGAGGAGGAGATGGAAGGAGAGGAGGAGGAGGAGGGAGAGGGGAGGAGGAGTAGATGGGGAGAAGGAGGAGGGGAAGGGAGAGGAGAAGGAGGGAGGGAGAGGGTGAGGAGGAGAGGGAGGGGAAGAGAGAGAAAAGTGGAAGAGATAAGGAAAGAGGTAGGGGGGGGAGGAGGAGAAGGGAAGGGAAGAGAGAAAGGAGGAGAAGGGGACCTTTTTTTTCTATCTTTCTTTTTTCTTTTTTAGTTCGTTTCTTGTTTTTTCTTTTTTTCTTTTTCTTTTTTAGTTCGTTTCTTGTATTAATCTTTTTCTTTTTTTTCAGTTCGTTTCTTTTCCTCAATCCACTCTTTTTTGTATTTTGAGCGGTGTCTCTTTCTTTCTCCTTCTTTAATGCAGATTCCTTTTTCAAGCATTCTGATCCTATTATCTGGATGATAAACACACTTAGACCAAAATGTGGTGTCGTTCATTGCAATGTTTCTTCTCTTTTTTTTTTCTTTTTTAATTCCTCTCTTCTTCTTCTTCTTCTTTCGTTTCAAGTATTTTTTTTTTCTTTTCGTTCTCTTAGTTTCTCGTTTTTTTTTTCTTATTGTTATTTTTCTTCTCTTTTTTTATTATTCCTCTCTTCTTCTTCTTCTTTCCTTTCATGTTTTTTTCTTTTCGTTCTCTTAGTTTCTCTTTTTTTATTTATTTTTTGCTTATTATTATTTTCATTTTTCTTTTTTCAAATCCCTCTCTTCTTCTTCTTCTTTCCTTTCAAGTTTTTTTTTCGTTCTTTTAGTTTATCTTTTTCGTTTATCTTTTTCTTATTATTATTTTTCTTTTCTTTACTTTTCTTTTCAAGTTTTTTGTTTTTTTTTTTCTCGTTCTTTTAGTTTCTCTCTTTTCTTTTTTTCTTTTTTTTTCTTATTATTATTTTTCTTTTCTGTATTTTTCTTTTCAAGTTTTTATTTTTTCTCTCGTTCTTTTAGTTTCTCTCTTTTTTTTCTCATTATTATTTTTCTTTTCTTTATTTTTTTCGAGCTTTTTATTTATTTATTTTCTTTACGGTCGGGAAGTCTCCAAAGTTTATAAGTACTTCCTTGTTATCTTGAAGAACTTCCGCTCAGTGAGAAAGGGTTGAATAGATTAATTTGACCTTTTTTCGATTTTTCTTTTCTCTTTTTTCTTCTTCCTTTTCTTCTGCCGTTTCTTCGTCTTCTTTTTTTTTATTCTTCTTATTCTTGTTTTTTCTTTTTCTTTTTCTTTTTTAGTTCGTTTCTTGTATTTTCTCTTTTTTTTATTCTTTTTTAGTTCGTTTCTTTTCCTCAATCCTCTCTTTTTAGTATTTTGAGCGGTGTCTCTTGCCCTTCTTTCTCCTTCTTTAATGCAGATTCCTTTATCAAGCATTCTGATCCTATTATCTGGATGATAAACACGCTTAGACCAAAATGTGGTGTCGTTCGTTGCAATGTTTCTTCTCTTTCTTTTTAATTCCTCTCTTCTTCTTCTTCTTCTTTCCTTTCAAGTATTTTTTTTTTTCGTTCTCTTAGTTTCTCGTTTTTTATTTATTTTTTTTTTCTTATTGTTATTTTTCTTTTCTTTTTTCAAATCCCTCTCTTCTTCTTCTTCTTCTTTCCTTTCAAGTTTTTTTTCGTTCTTTTAGTTTCTCTTTTTTTATTTATTTTTTTCTTATTATTAATTTTTATTTTCTTTATTTTTCTTTTCAAGTTTTTATTTTTTTCTCGTTCTTTTAGTTTTCTTTTTTTTCTTTTTTTTCTTCTTATTATTTTTCTTTTCTTTATTTTTTCTTTTCAAGCTTTTTTCTCGTTCTTTTAGTTTCTCTCTCTTTTTTTATTATTATTATTTTTCTTTTCTTTAATTTGTTCAGCTTTTTTTCTCATTCTTTTAGTTTCTCTCTTTTTTTCTTATTATTCTTTTTCTTTTCTTTTAATTTGTTCAAGCTTTTTTTCTCGTTTTTTTTTAGTTTCTCTTTTTTCTTATTATTATTTTTCATTTCTTTATTTTTCTTTTCAAGCTTTTATTTCGTTCTTTTAGTTTCTCTTTTTTACTTTTACTTCTTTTCTGTATTTTTCTTTTCAATCTTCTTTCTTTTTTTCTCTCGTTCTTTTAGTTCCTCTCTTTTTTTTCTTATTATTATTTTTCTTTTCTTTAATTTTTTCAAGCTTCTTTTTTTACGGTCGGGAAGTCTCGAAAGTTTATAAGTACTTCCTTGTTATCTTGAAGAACTTCCGCTCATTGAGAAAGGGTTAAATAGATTAATTTGACCTTTTTTCGATCTTTCTTTTCTCTTTTTTCTTCTTCCTTTTCTTCTGCCGTTTCTTCGTCTTCTTTTTTTTATGCTTCTTATTCTTGTTTTTTCTTTTTCTTTTTCTTTTTTAGTTCGTTTCTTGTATTTTCTCTTTCTTTTTTTCTATTTTAGTTCGTTTCTTTTCCTCAATCCTCTCTTTTTAGTATTTTGAGCGGTGTCTCTTTCTTTCTCCTTCTTTAATGCAGATTCCTTTTTCAAGCATTCTGATCCTATTATCTGGATGATAAACACGCTTAGACCAAAATGTGGTGTCGTTCGTTGCAATGTTTCTTCTCTTTCTTTTTAATTCCTCTCTTCTTCTTCTTCTTCTTTCCTTTCAAGTATTTTTTTTTTCGTTCTCTTAGTTTCTCGTTTTTTATTGATTTTTTTTCTTATTGTTATTTTTTCTTTTCTTTTTCAAATCCCTCTCTTCTTCTTCTTCTTCTTTCCTTTCAAGTTTTTTTTCGTTCTTTTAGTTTCTCTTTTTTTATTTATTTTTTTCTTATTATTAATTTTTATTTTCTTTATTTTTCTTTTCAAGTTTTTATTTTTTTCTCGTTCTTTTAGTTTCTCTTTTTTTTCTTTTTTTTTCTTCTTATTATTTTTCTTTTCTTTATTTTTTCTTTTCAAGCTTTTTTCTCGTTCTTTTAGTTTCTCTCTCTTTTTTTATTATTATTATTTTTCTTTTCTTTAATTTGTTCAGCTTTTTTTCTCGTTCTTTTAGTTTCTCTCTTTTTTTCTTATTATTCTTTTTCTTTTCTTTAATTTGTTCAAGCTTTTTTTCTCGTTTTTTTTTAGTTTCTCTTTTTTCTTATTATTATTTTTCATTTCTTTATTTTTCTTTTCAAGCTTTTATTTCGTTCTTTTAGTTTCTCTTTTTTACTTTTACTTCTTTTCTGTATTTTTCTTTTCAATCTTCTTCTTTTTTCTCTCGTTCTTTTAGTTCCTCTCTTTTTTTTCTTATTATTATTTTTCTTTTCTTTAATTTTTTCAAGCTTTTTTTTACGGTCGGGAAGTCTCCAAAGTTTATAAGTACTTCCTTGTTATCTTGAAGAACTTCCGCTCATTGAGAAAGGGTTAAATAGATTAATTTGACCTTTTTTCGATCTTTCTTTTCTCTTTTTTCTTCTTCCTTTTCTTCTGCCGTTTCTTCGTCTTCTTTTTTTTATGCTTCTTATTCTTGTTTTTTCTTTTTCTTTTTCTTTTTTAGTTCGTTTCTTGTATTTTCTCTTTCTTTTTTTCTATTTTAGTTCGTTTCTTTTCCTCAATCCTCTCTTTTTAGTATTTTGAGCGGTGTCTCTTTCTTTCTCCTTCTTTAATGCAGATTCCTTTTTCAAGCATTCTGATCCTATTATCTGGATGATAAACACGCTTAGACCAAAATGTGGTGTCGTTCGTTGCAATGTTTCTTCTCTTTTTCTTTTTTTTAATTCCTCTCTTCTTCTTCTTCTTCTTTCCTTTCAAGTATTTTTTTCTTTTCGTTCTCTTAGTTTCTCGGTTTTTATTCATTTTTATTATTTTTTTTTCTTTTCTTTTTTCAAATCCCTCTCTTCTTCTTTTTCTTTCCCTTCATGTTTTTTTTTTCGTTCTCTTAGTTTCTCTTTTTTTATTTATTTTTTTCTTATTATTATTTTTCTTTTCTTTTTTCAAATCCCTCTCTTTTTCTTTTTTTTTCTTTTATTTTTTTTTTTTTTTTTCGTTCTCTTAGTTTCTCTTTTTTTATTTATTTTTTTCTTATTATTATTTTTCTTTTTCTTTTTCAAATCCTCTCTTCTTCTTCTTCTTTCCTTTCATTTTTTTTTTTTTTCGTTCTCTTAGTTTCTCTTTTTTTATTTTTTTTTTTCTTATTATTATTTTTCTTTTCTTTTTTCAATTCCCTCTCTTCTTCTTCTTCTTTCAAGTTTTTTTTCGTTCTTGTATTATCTCTTTTTTGTTTATTTTTTTCTTATTATTAATTTTTCTTTTCTTTATTTTTCTTTTCAAGTTTTTTTTTCTCTCGTTCTTTTAGTTCCTCTCTTTTTTTTCTTATTATTATTTTTCTTTTCTTTATTTTTTCTTTTCAAGCTTTTTTTCTCGTTCTTTTAGTTTCTCTTTTTTACTTATTTTTTCCTTATTATTATTTTTCTTTTCTTTATTTTTCTTTTCAAGTTTTTATTTTTTTCTCGTTCTTTTAGTTTCTCTCTTTTTTTGTTTTGTTTCTTATTATTATTTTTCTTTTCTTTATTTTTCTTTTCAAGTTTTTATTTTTTTCTCTCGTTCTTTTAGTTTCTCTCTCTCTTTTTCTTATTATTATTTTTCTTTTCTTTAATTTTTTCGAGCTTTTTATTTATTTATTTTCTTTACGGTCGGGAAGTCTCCAAAGTTTATAAGTACTTCCTTGTTATCTTGAAGAACTTCCGCTCAGTGAGAAAGGGTTAAATAGATTAATTTGACCTTTTTCCGATTTTTCTCTTCTTTTTTTTTCTTCTTCCTTTTCTTCTGCCGTTTCTTCGTCTTCTTTTTTTTTATTCTTCTTATTCTTGTTTTTTCTTTTTCTTCTTCTTTTTTAGTTCGTTTCTTGTATTAATCTTTTTCTTTTTTTCTTTTTCAGTTTGTTTCTTTTCCTCAATCCTCTCTTTTTAGTATTTTGAGCGGTGTCTCTTGCCCTTCTTTCTCCTTCTTTAATGCAGATTCCTTTTTCAAGCATTCTGATCCTATTATCTGGATGATAAACACGCTTAGACCAAAATGTGGTGTCGTTCGTTGCAATGTTTCTTCTCTTTTTCTTTTTTTTAATCCTTCTCTTTTTCTTCTTCTTTCCTTTCATGTTTTTTTTTCGTTCTCTTAGTTTTTCGTTTTTTATTTATTTTTTTTTCTTATTGTTATTTTTCTTTTCTTTTTTCAAATCCCTCTCTTCTTCTTTTTCTTCTTTCCTTTCAAGTTTTTTTTCGTTCTTTTAGTTTCTCTTTTTTACTTATTTTTTCCTTATTATTATTTTTCTTCTCTGTATTTTTCTTTTCAATCTTCTTTTTTTTATCTCGTTCTTTTAGTTCCTCTCTTTTTTTTCTTATTATTATTTTTCTTTTCTTTAATTTTTTCGAGCATTTTATTTATTTTTTTTTTTTTTTACGGTCGGGAAGTCTCCAAAGTTTATAAGTATTTCCTTGTTATCTTGAAGAACTTCCGCTCAGTGAGAAAGGGTTAAATAGATTAATTTGACCTTTTTTTCGATTTTTCTCTTCTCTCTTTTCTTCTTCTTTTTCTTCTGTCTCTTCTTCGTCTTCTTTTTTTCCTTCTTCTTATTCTTCCTTTCCTATTTCATCGTATTTTTATTCGTCTGATTCTTCTTATTATTATGATTATCATTTTCCTTCCTCTCCTTCTTATTATTATGATTATCATTTTCCTTCCTCTCCTTCTTATTATTCTTTTTCTTGCTTTTCTTCTTCTTCTTCTCCCTCATCATCTTCTCCTCCTTCTTTTCTTATTCTTATTTTTATTCTTCTTACTGTTCATCCATTCACACCATTTATCATCACTTCGTCTCTCGTTTCTTAAATAAACTTATTTCTCCTTCTTAATCTTCTCTTCAGCTTTATCAATTCCTTCTTCTTCCTCTAATCCACAAACCAATTCATTTCTTCCTTCATTTCTCTCCTTCCTCATTTCCCATTCTTCTTCTATTCCACAAACCAACTTATTTCTCAATTTATCAATTTACTTTCCATCTTGATTTTATTCTTCTTCTTCTTCTATCTCTCTTCAAATCTCTCGTTCTTTATTTTCCTTCTTCATGTATTCTACTAATCAACTTATTTCTCAACTTGTCAATTTTATTTCCTAATTCCAATCTTCTTTCCATCTTTTTCCGTTTTTTCTTCTTCCTCTAATCCGCAAACCAATTTATTTTTCCCTTCCAATTATCACTTTGGCTTCTTCATTTCTTTCTCATTATCATTTCCCAATTCCAATCTTCTTCCTATTTTTTTTCTTCTTCTTTTTCATCTTCTTCTTCTTCTAATCTACAAACTCATTTTTCCTTCACATTTCTCCTGCTTCTTCATTTTTCTTCTTTATTCCACAAACCGATTAATTTCTCAAATCATCAACTTATTCCCCAATTCCAACCTTCTTTCATTTTTTCTTCTTCTTCTTCTTCTTCTAATCCACAAAACATCTTATATCTTCCTGCAGACCTCTCATTCCTCTTTATTTCCCCTTTCCCTTCTCCTTTTCTTCTATTCCACAAGCCATTTAATTTTCCGTTTGATCTCCTTTCCTTCTTTCTTTTTCCTCTAATTTAAAAACAAACTCATTTATCCCTTTACATCTCTCCTTCTTTACTTCTTTCTTCATATATTCCACAAACCAACTTATTTCTCAACTTATCAAGTTATTCCATGTCTCCTTTCTCCATTTCTTCCGCTCTTCGTCTCCTCAGCTACATCAGACATTTTAAAATCCCTCGACTCTTAAAAGCGGGTCAAGATTTTCGACTTTTTTTATATAATTTCGTTCTATTTTCTAGCATTTCGTATCCGTCTGCTAATCAAGATTTTTTTCAGCCATCAGTAAAGGATTATCAGATTTATGAGATCGAGTTTTGGAATTACTGTAATTGGGAAAATGGATTTTTTTTAGCGTCTTTCAAGCAAAGGTATTTTTGGGATTTGTCTTTGATGGATAAGGTAAGAAATCTTTATCTTATTTCTTGTATTTTCCCAGGATTTTGATTTTGATTCTGATCATATTTAATAGAATTATCAGTAATACTGCTACTTAAAAAAAAAGAAATACACATTGATAATTAAAAAACAGGATTTCCAAAAAAAAAATAGTTTCTATATGTTCAGAGGGTCTGCCATAACAGACAGACAAGTTATGTAACAGAACAAGCTACGAAGTTATGTTGTTTCAAAATACGGTCAAAGACAGCTGTTCCACACACTACTGATTCTTTGAAGAAATGGAAGGTTCTTGCACATTGCAAATTATCCTCATAAGTTTCGTAAATATGTACAAAGTCCGTTGGATTTATGACATAAATTTCGATGGCTTTAAACAACAAAATTAACAAGAACAACAACAATTACAACAAAAACAACATCGAACTACAACAACAACAAGGACACTAAAGATCCAAAGATAATACCAGAAATTCCAAATTCAAAAATTCGTATGCGCGGTTAAGAAAGACAACAAAAACAAAAACACCAATAACAGCAAGCAAAAGAAATACAACAACAAAAACAAAAACACCAATAACAGCAAGCAAAAGAAAT
>NC_091568.1:2272642-2275142 GCF_042767895.1 Penaeus vannamei
TGCAAGTTGTCATTATAAAGTATCATTATAAATCACCATTGCAAGTTGTCATTATAAAGTATCATTATGAATCATCATTGCAAGTTGTCATTATAAAGTATCATTATAAATCACCATTGCAAGTTGTCATTATAAAGTATCATTATAAATCACCATTGCAAGTTGTCATTATAAAGTATCATTATAAATCATCATTGCAAGTTGTCATTATAAAGTATCATTATAAATCACCATTGCAAGTTGTCATTATAAAGTATCATTATAAATCACCATTGCAAGTTGTCATTATAAAGTATCATTATAAATCACCATTGCAAGTTGTCATTATAAAGTATCATTATGAATCATCATTGCAAGTTGTCATTATAAAGTATCATTATAAATCATCATTGCAAGTTGTCATTATAAAGTATCATTATAAATCATCATTGCAAGTTGTCATTATAAAGTATCATTATAAATCACCATTGCAAGTTGTCATTATAAAGTATCATTATAAATCACCATTGCAAGTTGTCATTATAAAGTATCATTATAAATCATCATTGCAAGTTGTCATTATAAAGTATCATTATAAATCACCATTGCAAGTTGTCATTATAAAGTATCATTATAAATCATCATTGCAAGTTGTCATTATAAAGTATCATTATAAATCACCATTGCAAGTTGTCATTATAAAGTATCATTATAAATTATTGCAAGTTGTCATTATAAAGTATCATTATGAATCATCATTGCAAGTTGTCATTATAAAGTATCATTATGAATCACCATTGCAAGTTGTCATTATAAAGTATCATTATAAATCATCATTGCAAGTTGTCATTATAAAGTATCATTATAAACCATCATTGCAAGTTGTCATTATAAAGTATCATTATGAATCATCATTGCAAGTTGTCATTATAAAGTATCATTATAAACCATCATTGCAAGTTGTCATTATAAAGTATCATTATAAATCACCATTGCAAGTTGTCATTATAAAGTATCATTATAAATCATCATTGCAAGTTGTCATTATAAAGTATCATTATGAATCATCATTGCAAGTTGTCATTATAAAGTATCATTATAAATCATCATTGCAAGTTGTCATTATAAAGTATCATTATAAATCACCATTGCAAGTTGTCATTATAAAGTATCATTATGAATCATCATTGCAAGTTGTTATTATAAAGTATCATTATAAATCACCATTGCAAGTTGTCATTATAAAGTATCATTATAAATCACCATTGCAAGTTGTCATTATAAAGTATCATTATAAATCACCATTGCAAGTTGTCATTATAAAGTATCATTATAAATCACCATTGCAAGTTGTCATTATAAAGTATCATTATGAATCATCAGCACAAAATACCAAATCCACATCACAAATCATCATTAAAAATTACCATCACAAATCATCATTTTGCGCCTGTGATGAATGATTATTGCTAAAGGCCGCTAGATGTGCAATTTGAGGCAGTACCATCAGAGAAGTCACATAATTGCAGACTGTTTTAAGAAGGACTCTAATATCTTCTAAAGATATTTTACTGGTAATATGATAATGACAAGAATTATTACATCATTAGTAAAATATCTTAGAAAGATATGACAGGAAGTAATGGCAGGAAATGATAGATATACACAGTATATTTATTGGCAAACAAATAATGCACAGAACTATACTGAAATTATTTCGTTTTTATGCTTTGTTTTTTGTCTGTTTTTTTTTTTTTTTTTTTTTTTTTTTTTTTTTTTTTTTTTTTTGCATATAGAAAAAATGCCATCTGGATAAATTGGATCTCGATAAGGGAGGACTTGTTAATCAGAATCATTATTATCATCATTGCAGTGGAAATTTATAATTAAAGCTCTCATTACATCACTTAATGGTAGGAACAAATGGTTTTACATAATAAGATTTAGTCATGTGTTTAATTACAACCCAGAGTAAATATTCATTAATTGTTTCTTGTTGGGACATAATAGCATAGAGGAACAGGTAAGATCTAACTGTAATATTGTTTATCCTTTTTTATTGCTTCTTTTGGTATTTGTAAACAAGAGAGAGGAAGCGATATGAAGAATGAGCGAGAGAGGGGAGGAGGGATGAAAAGAGAAAGACAGATAGAGCGATAACACTTGATAAACCATTCTGATCAGACAAAATTGGTTGTGTTGTGTGCAGTGAACATCGGCTTTCTAAATCTAATTCTATTGTTTGTTACGTCTGTAGAGCTAATAAATGAATTATATAAAAAGTAATACAAAGCAATATGATTCTACATAACACTTTCTTTGACACTGTATTTTATTTTTTTACCATCATAATGTGTATAAGAACAATCAATTTCTTTGTTAATTATACCTTTGTGCTGCTTTTGTGATAGACTATTATTAAAAAAAAAAAAAAAAAAAAAAAAAAAAAAAAAAAAAACAGAGTCCTCAAAAGGCGAAATAAACAATTTTCTATTTTTCAAAAAACCGAGACAGTTCCTCT
>NC_091568.1:2282642-2285142 GCF_042767895.1 Penaeus vannamei
GAATCAAACTGAAAATTGAAGTAAAATCATTGACCGTGTGAGGGCACAGTGATTTCCATCAATTCATTGACGTCAATAAATTGATATCAATTAATTGACGAAAAAATTGATCGTGTGAGGGCCCCTTTATGTCAGCCTTTTTCCGTGAGAGAATAGAAAACGGGGAGTTGGTATCAAGATGAATGGGATCTAACACTTTGCTCATATTTTTCATTTATGCATTTGAAAAGATGAAAAATGGATATCAAAATGAAAGATAAATTACTATATTTTGATTTATTTATTCGTCTTATGCCTTTGAGAAAAGCAAAAAACATGAAATTTAAAAAAAAATCTTTTCGTTTTTATGTACCTTTTTTCTTTTTCTTTTCTTTTTTAATCACTAATGAATAGTTTATCTTTGCCTGTCTGTCTGTCTGTCAGCCAGTCAGTCAGTTAATCGGTCAGTATGTCTCTGTCAGCCAATGTCTGTCTCCATTTGTCTGTCTACGTCAGTCTCTATCAGTCAGTCAAGCCTATATTCATCTGTCTGTCTGTCTTTGTCTTTCTCTCTGTCAGTCTGTCTCCTTCCCTCAGTCTGTCTGTCTTAATGATCGTATTTTATTTACCAACAAAGACACACAAATGACTGACACCTACTAAACCCACAGCGATATTTAGGCATACAAAGATAGGCCTACACTATAAGCCCAAACATGTTCTCCTATAATACCTTATCGTGTCAATCCCCCTCTCCCCCCTCCCCCCCATCCCCCCACAATTAGGCCTCTGGTTAATCTACTGTCCCCGTAGTCCCCTAATTAATGCACACATACAACTGCGCCCTCTTTCCTTGCATAATTAAGGCCTTTACCTGCATAATTAAGGTGCGTTTTCCTCGCTATCTACGATTATCGCTAAACGGTGATCATCTAACGATTGTCTAGAGAGCTAATTAACTGTTTTTTTGAATGGGGTTGTTTTGCTAGAGTCGCGAACGATCACTGGTTGGTTCTAAATAGCCGCTGGGGGAGGAATATAATTCGCAGTCGCAAACGATCATTTGATTCGGAAGGTGTGTCTGCGTCTTCTTGGCTCCCAGGTTCTCCGATGAAGAAGATGAGATCCTTATGGAGGACTTATTTATGCAATCAGTTGTCGATACAATCCCTCTTCATTCCTCAATTCATACATCAAATGTTTATTAGCCCTCCCCCCCCCCCCTCCCCCCCCCTACATTTGGAAAATATCTTCATCTACCATCTCTTCAGCTAGAAGACATTTCACTAACCACCTTTTATTTCTACTCAGTTTGCTCAAACACATTTTCTCGCGACACTGTACCTTCTTCGAGACACTTTCGCCACGTGTCTGCTGTCTCGTCGAAAATCGCACAGACACAGACGCTCGAAGCCAAATGGTACACCCGGTACTCTCGTGCAGCGATGAGCGTTAAACAATCATCGTAGAGCGATAATCGTGATAATCGCACCGAGAAAAGACGTACCTTTAACCCTTTTTCGTGCTTAGTCAGTCTTGTTTCGTGCATGATTCACCTCTTTTCTTGCATAACTGACCTCCCTTCCTGCATATTCAACCTCCTTTCGTCCACAGTCAACCTCTTTTCCTGCATAATCTACCTTATTTCTTGCTGAATAAACCTCTTTTCGTCCATTATTAACCTCATTTCTAGTATAATCAACCTTTTTTCTTGCATAAGCAACCTCATTTCCTGCATAATCACTCTTTTCCAGCACACTCACCCTCCTTTCGTGCACAGCCAACTTCCCTACCAGTATATACAACTTCTTTTCCTGCATAATCAACCTCTTTTCGTACACGATTAACCTCTTTTCTTGCATAATCAACCTCATTTCCTGCATAATCAACCTTTTTCTTTGCATACTCAACCTCTTTCCCCGCACAAACAACCTTATTTCCTGCAAAATCAACCTCATTTCCCCGCATAACCAACCTCTTCTCCCCGCACAATCAACCTCTTCTCCCCTCATGAACAACCTCTTACCCTGCATAATAAACCTCTTCTCCTGCATAACCAACCTCTTCTCCCTCATAATCAACCTCATTTCCCCGCATAACCAACCTCTCTCCCCGCACAATCAAGCTCTCTCCCTGCATAACCAACCTCATTTCCCCACACAATCAACCTCTTCTCCCCGCACAATCAACCTCTTCTCCCCGCATAATCAACCTCTTCTCCCCGCATAACCAACCTCATTTCCCCCGCACAATCAACCTCATTTCCCACACAATCAACCTCATTTCCCCGCACAATCAACCCCTCCCCCCTCATAATCAACCACCCCCAAACCAAACCCCACGAGACAAAGGCCCAAAATACCTATCATCCCGGTCCAGTTGCCGCTGGAGGTGAGGCGCCCCCACTGGCCATCTCTCGGGCGCACGTAATGGTACGTGAAGTTGATGGCCGTCGCGAGCTCGTCCAGGAGGGTGATCTCGAAGCCTCGGTACCTGGGTTGGAGGGTGGGGGGGGAAGAGG
>NC_091568.1:2295142-2297642 GCF_042767895.1 Penaeus vannamei
ACCTGTCTTCTACCTGTCCTTTCGCCGCCAGGACTACGTGCGTGCTAAACCTGTTAATGATTGATGGGTTAAGGTAATTTATAGATAGGTGACGTCATAAAGGTTGAATATTTTCTTCCATAAATGTGGTAGATAGTGGACGTCTTAATTGTAGATTTTTTCTTCCTTTTTTTTTTTTTTTTTTTTTTTTTTTTTTTTTTTTTTTTTTACATTTTCTGACTATGAATGTGAGCTAGATTCTGTTTTTTCTTGGGTTACGTTTTAATATACTGTCTAAGAAAGTATGTTTATTAGGTGTATGATATAGTATGTGTACTTTTAAAGTTAATTGTATGATGTTATTTTTTCTACTGTCTATCGACGAGGTTATACATGTCAATGTTAAGACAAAATGACAAAATGTGTATAAGTAAGTGGAAGAAGAAAAAAAAGACATGATGCAAAGTTGTAGAAGAGGAAAGATACGAAAAATGGAAGAGAAGAACTTCGATAATTCTTTCATGATAGTAAATAATTTAACCAAAGGGGAAACACACACACACAGATTTCTAGAGAAAATATAGACGAAAAATAAAAGAAGAAAAAAACTACACACTCTCTCTCTCTCTCTCTCTCTCTCTCTCCCTCTCTCTCTCTCTCTCTCTCTCACACACACACACACACACACACACACACACACACACACACACACACACACACACACACACACACACACACACACACACACACACACACACAAACACACACACACACACACACAAACACACACACACAGGCCCTACGCACTCACCTCAAAGAAGGCTTCAGTATAAATTCCTTAGCATCTGCTGGGTCCCCTTCGTCCTCGGGCAGAAGCGCTATGAAGGTGTGAGTGTCACCTGCCCACCAGGTCGCACTCGTGGCCAAGATGTCGCTCAGTGCCTCCTCCTTCGTCAGGATCAACACGCCCCTGCACATTAGGGCGTCTGAGGGCTGTACTTTTGCCTGTCCGTGGGAAGGGGGGAGGGGGGGAGGGGAGGGGGTGAATATTGATGATAATTGATGATATTGAGGTAGTGAGTTAATATTGATGATATTGAGGTAGTGAGTTAATACTGATAATATTGAGGTAGTGAGGTAATATTGATAATATTGAGGTAGTGAGTTAATATTGATAATATTGAGGTAGTGAGTTAATATTGATAATATTGAGGGAGTGAGTATAACAGGTTTATGTCACAGATACCTGTCTATCTACCTGGTCCATCCCTTGCTGTGTTGCTTCAGTGATTTATTAAAGTAAGGGTCTAGCCTTGCCTCAAAGATAATTATTACCATTTCTGGATAAATTATTACAAGGCTGTAAGGTGAGCGGTATTTCCTTCTCTCTGTCTGTCTGTCTGTCTCTCTCTCTCTCGCTCTCTCTCTCTCTCTCTCGCTCTCTCTCGCTCTCTCTCTCTCTCTCTCTCTCTCTCTCTCTCTCTCCCCCCCCCCTCTCTCTCTCTCTCTCTCTCTCCCTCTCTCTCCCTCTCTCTCTCGCTCTCTCTCTCTCTCTCTCTCTCTCTTTCTTCTCTGTCTCTGTCTCTGCCTCTGTCTCTATCTCTGTCTCTGTCTCTCTCTCTCTCTCTCTCTCTCTCTCTCTCTCTCTCTCTCTCTCTCTCTCTCTCTCTCTCTCTCTCTCTCTCTCTCTCTCTCTCTCTCTCTCTCTCGATAAATACTTTATACATATGACCTACTTACATATGTGTATGATTACATATGTATAGATGAAAAATTCGATGGTATTAGTTACCGAGGGCGACGCAGGAAACAGAACACCGCCATCTTGTAGAGCTTAAGACATAGAGCAGGAAACAACATAGTTCAAAGAGCCTCATATTTAGCGGTCAATGACATCAATTATCCGCTGAATATTACCTCACAGACAACATGCTGACAGCCAGAATCTTAATTCTCGTTTTCTATTAATTATAAAAAAGGGAGGGGGGGCTAAATGAGAGCTGTAATGGGAATATATGGAAAGTAGGAAATGTGTTTCGGTGTTTGGGTTCGTGTGTTATCTTGGTTTGGGGAGTTAGTCGCCTTCAGTAACAATTACCACAATTATCTACTTATTTATCTGTCTGCATGTTTGTGTATATGTGTGTATGTGTGTTATAGTGATATATCAGGAGAAAGTCATATCATGCCCCACATGGATTTGCATATCTACAGAGCCATCACATTATTTTCTCTCTGTTTGATTTCCTCTCTTTCTTTCTCTCTCTCTCTCTCTCTCTCTCTCTCTCTCGCTTTTTATTTATCTCTCTCTCTCTCTCTCTCTCTCTCTCTCTCTCTCTCTCTCTCTCTCTCGCTCTCTCTCTCTCTCGCTTTTTATTTATCTATCTCTCTTCTCTCTCTCTCTCTCTCTCTCTCTCTCTCTCTCTCTCTCTCTCTCTCTCTCTCTCTCTCTCTCTCTCTCTCTCTCTCTCTTTCTCTCCTCTCTGTCTCTCTCTCTTTCTCGCTTTCTATTTATCTATCT
>NC_091568.1:2310142-2312642 GCF_042767895.1 Penaeus vannamei
TTTCTAAAAAAAAATTAACAATGGTCCTACATTTATAAAATTTATTTATTTATTTATTTTTCTTTAGCAGCAGAAGGGGACGAAGAAGAAGCACTTACTATCAGACCGGCCAGTCCAGCTGCCCCGAAGCCCTGGAAACAAGTGGCTGCAGCTGACAGCAGGAGGAGCAGCTGTGCGCGCCGGGCCATGGCTGGGCGGAGAGTGAGGGCAGCAGCGCACAGACAACCCCCTTTTATACGCAACATAACCCACTTCTGCGTGTTTAAGGATGACCCATGCGCATAATTAGATGAGGTTAGGTGTATGCGCAGAAGGTACACATATTCGCATGTATACATAAGCGCACGCACACATACGAAATCGTATAAGCATACAAATACATATACGCATGTACGGATACACACATGCGCACGTACGTTCAGGCATACATACACGCACGGACACGTACATGCAGGCACACATACACAATCAAAGGACAGAAATGTATATTCATATTTTACCGCTTCACATCCGTTCAATTCTTCCTTAAGAAGATGTATTTAAAACCTTTTCTATCTATTATATTGTTAAAATGACTAAACATTATGAAAAATAGTTACCTTAGCCTCCCTTTTATGGGAATTCTACGTATATATTACAAATAAATCATTAGAACTTTTTGGGAGTTAGACTATAATCATAATTGTTCATGACAATCTCAAACTGAGTAATGCTCAGAGAAATACAGCAATTAACTAATTCGAATTGGACTATCGAGCATTAATTAAAGGGTAACCTAAATAGGGGTTGTGTAATTTGAGGTGATTTTTTTTTTTTTTTCTTTTTGGTCCCCAAGTTTATTAGGAAATGAGCAAGTCGCATAAACATCTCTTTGTTTATTTTTTGCTTTTTGAAATTGCCCATTCAAGTGTATCCATAAAATATCATCTGCTAGAGCTAATTTTGTCGATTCTTATCTCTTTAAAAAATTAACTAAATTTAACTAAATTTAACTAAATAACAAATACCTAGATTTATATATAAAGAAATCGTACATATTTCTAGTCCTTCTATTTTCTACAAATAATCTATTGCATTTATTATATTATTATCATTATTATTATTATTATTATTATTATTATTATTATTATTATTATTATTATTATTATTATTATCATCATCATTATTATTATTATTATTATTATTATTATTATTATTATTATTATTATTATCATTATTATTATTATTACTATTATTATTATTGCTATTATTATCATCATCATTATTATTATCATTATTATTATACCAGCATTACAGAAAAATACTCATTCGTGTATATGTTATAGGAAAGCACTGAAAAATATCAGTGAATTAGTTTTCTTTACAAAGTAGATGTTATTGCATTATAACCTGAATTTCGTGCCGTATAAACCTATCAGTATACTTAAGAACACGATACAAGATCTTAAAATACTTCGAAAATTATGAAAAAAATGGCATGACAGATTTAGAAACATTTACGATGCTAGACCTGGTAGAAATATATTTACTGCGCTACAATTATTAGACTATTTGTGATATGTCATTTTCATGCTTCTCCTATCATGAATAAGGAACTAAGGACGGCTGTAAGGGTGGGTTTCCTTTACTCTGCAGCCTTCCCTCTAATCTCAAATATTCTGAGGGTGAGGGTGAGGGCGTGCGTATAAAGAGGTATATAAATAATAACGTCTATATACGAAAAGGAAACTAGCCACAATGTGATAATTTTCAGTTCTCATTGTGGCTATTTTCATTTTCATTTTTGTATACACGTTACTGTGTTTGCGCTTGTGTTTACGTCTATATATGTATTTAGCTATCTTTCAATTTATTTGTCTGTCGTTCTCTCTTTCTCTCTCTCTCTTTCTCCCTTTCTCTCTCTCTCTCTCTCTCTCTCTCTCTCTCTCTCTCTCTCTCTCTCTCTCTCTCTCTCTCTCTCTCTCTCTCTCTCTCTCTCTCTCTCTCTCTCTCTCTCTCTGTCTCTCTCTCTCTCTCTCCCTCTCCCCCCCTCTCCCTTTCTCTCTCTCTCTCTCTCTCTCTCTCTCTCTCTCTCTCTCTCTCTCTCTCTCTCTCTCTCTCTCTCTCTCTCTCTCTCTCTCTCTCTCTCTCTCTCTCCTCAATCTTTCTCTCTCTCCCCTTTTATATATATATATATATATATATATATATATATATATATATATATATATATATATATATATATACACACACATATATGTATGTATATCCAAATACATATATGTATGTGTAAGTATGTGTGAATACACATGCAGGCCTGTGTGCATGTGTGTCTTTTAATGCTACTACTCTTTTTTTCCTAACCTAATACTACAGTGCATCTTAGTAACGAGCATTGACCATGTAATCATATTTTTTTTCCCGTCAATGCATGTTATTCTTTAAAAAAAAAAAAAAAAAAAAAAAAAAAAAAAAAAAATTTAATGCTGCGTGAATAATCAATTAGATTTTTTCTTCTTCT
>NC_091568.1:2322642-2325142 GCF_042767895.1 Penaeus vannamei
TTTATAGGTATTATCATTCATATTACTACATTTAGCCTTTTTCCCTACAATGCTTTGTAAATTTGTGTTATCCCTATCTTATCAACAAAGTTCATCATCATACTGTACTTAGTATGATATTGACAAGATAGAACCGAACCACAGGTCCTATCTGTTTATCCTCTACATATCACATTCATTATATCATTTATCTCTACCTCTGATGCTCTCGACTCCACATCCCGACTGCACATCTTTTATCTCTGCCATGCCTGATAATAAAAGGGACATGTTCTTTTCATTTGATGTACTTCTATGCCTGATGTTCTTTACTGGTTATATATATCTTAACTTACACCCCCCACCTTCCCTCTCCCTCTCTTTCTCCTTTCCTTCCCTTCTTCCTTCTCTCTCCTTTCTTCTCCTTTCCCCTCTCTGCCTTCCTCCTTCTCATTCTTTTAATCTCTGTATCCTTTTCCTCTTCTCCCTTTTCCACTGTCTCCCAGTTTCTCTTCTGCTCCTTTCTAATTTCATGTTCCTTTTTCTTTCCCTCACTCCCTTATTCCTCCTCTTTCTTTCCCCTTCTCTATTTCTTCCTCTTCCTCTCCCTCTCTCTTACCATCTCTTTCCCATGTTCTCCTTCTCTCTCTCTTCTCTCCCCAATTAGTTGTCCTCTTTCTCTCTCTCTTCTTCTCTCCCCAATTAGCCATCCTCTCTCTTTTTCTCTCCCACTTCCTCTTCCTTCCCTTTCCCTGCCCTTTGTTTATCCTCTTTCTCACTTCTGCTCCTGTCTCCTTTCCTCTCTCTCCCACTTACTTTTCCTCTTCATTCCTCACTCTCTCTTGCTCTTTGTTCATTTTTTCATTCTCTTACACCCACTGCCTCTTGAAGGATTAAATGGCTGATAGTAGTGTCATACTCTTCACCTGAAAAAAATGTTTCTTCCTGCAAATACACTTGCTGGTTTGGGGAGGGATATTTTTATCGGATAATTACAGTGGTGGACGAAAGCCAAAGGAGAATTGAAGATTTGAAGCCCTTCTCACCAAAAGAATGAGGGTCACATTATTTGGGTGTTTGAGACAGAATTCAAATTATGTTTGACAAGGGTTCAGACAGTCATTGCAGATCTTGTCAGGGAAATTTAAAGTTTGATTCCAGTGATGTCAGTATACTAGCATTATACAGATTTACATGTCATTATTTATTCTGCATAAGCGCCCTATTTATATTTGTATATATATCCATTTGGCTGTCTGTATGGTACACATTGTTTTGGTGTATGTTAGAATTTAATTCATTTCTTTTTTATCTGTTAAGGAAAGAGAGATGTTCTTGTAAATGTAATTAGTATTGTTTGACAAGACAGCTAGTGCAAAAAATAAGGATAATAGTAAGGATGACAGTGATAGAGATACTATATCCCTATCTACAAATAATTATTAAAGATAATATTTTCAGTAATCAAAAAGCAATCCTTTTTGCCAAAGTCTTTCCAAACTATTGCTAAAAGCAGATACAATTCAAAAAGTTGCTACACAATGATTTAGATATGATGCAAGTTAGAAGAATCCCACTGTGACATTCAGCTTCATTTTTCAGTGCAAGGGTCTAGCTGAGCAAAAGAAGAACCATCCTCCAGTAGGGCCTATAAGCGAGAACAAACTCTGCCAAGAGCTGTGTGGCCAAGATGTGTCGTCTCAGCTTGCGTGCCACACCTTCCACCTAAACAAGCCAACTGTCTTCACCCTCAACAATGGGCACAAGAAGGTCATCAAGAGCGTCATTTCGACCGAGGACAGGGAGGAAGCCGTTGATGAGCCAGATGAGGCAAGTGAGGTAAGAGCAAGAATATTAGAACAATTTATTTCTACTGTGTGTAAATATCTTTGTTATTTCGCAAATCCTTGTTACATAAAGATAACAGTATGACATGATAACAGAATAGAAGGAAATAATATTGCTTATCTGTATGATGAAATATAATGTGATATAAATGATATACATAATTTTGTGATATATATGACAATGAACGGAATAGAATAGAATATTAGTATGACATGCATTATACCAGTATAATACTAAAGCAGTGACTGTGAGCATAGTTCACCCTGTCTGTGATATGTTCTAATTAAAATTGATGCTTTCTTGTTCCAAGATAGGAAATTAATATCTTTTGTACATTCTATTATGTGATTTTCATGTATTGTCTCATTTATGACATTGTTTTTAGCAGTCTAATATTAATGGTTTGTTGGAAAATAGCTAATTTTAAAATGGAACAATTTTTACACTGTTACTATATTCATCACTTTATTTAACATTGCACTCCAGTTGTCATTGCTTCTTCTTTGTTATCTTCTTCTTTTCTCCTTCTTCTTCTTCTTCTTCTTCTTCTTCTTCTTCTTCTTCTTCTTCTTCTTCTTCTCTGAAACACTATATTTTGGTAAATTTCATGTTGACTACAGGGGAAAGATTCATACATTGCACTCAAAAAGTAATGACCTTAGATTGTGCTCAC
>NC_091568.1:2340142-2347642 GCF_042767895.1 Penaeus vannamei
AAATTATTTTGTGACAGAAACACAACCGTGACTCTGGAGACCGTATTTTGTTTAAGAAGTTAAACCTCCATATGATATTTTAAGACATCTTGTTCTGAATTTAATGGAAAATCAATATGACTCAAGTAATAGCACTTCATGAGCTAATTATCATCTTGATATGTCAAAAATTATTCAGATATTCTATTGCGCATGAATATTATTCAAAACAGCTGGCTATTTTAAGCAAATTACTTTTATTAATTGTTCAGCAAAGATATATATTTTTAAAATCTCTAATAACAATGTAATACAGATTACTCTTCACCGAATATAATTTTTCGAAATAACTTCCTGCTAACGGCTGCCTTTACGGTCCAATAATCATTGGAATTACTAGAGAACTTTAAGAAATAATAATGATAACACTAATAAAAGGAATCGTGTAGTTTATTGCAGTCTTCGTTTATTATTATTATTATTATTTTATCTTAATGAGTTACTGTTAGGGAATTTTTTCACCTGCAGGGGGATATATTATCGGGGAGATAACCAAATGTATAAAAATAACCAGGCATTGATAACAAGATTCATATATTCTTCGTTTAGATACAAAATAACTTTTAATAAACGGTACCCGATAGATATGCTCATCTACATTATACATTCCCCACAAAAGTTGAAGGAATCGCGATAATTTTGCTTGAGTGACAAGCGGGCTAAAATGTATTCCGGATTTCTACCTATAGACAGAATTTTCAATAAAAATCAACAACTACGCATTGATATATTGCTCATGTGATCGAGGGAATGTAAAATGCTAGTCGTTATTGGCGTAGGAGTGACTGGTTCAGATAATCACTGCATTTTATTGAAGGTTTTAGGAGATCCATTTACTGCAATTGTAAGCAAGAGGGAACATCTGTTTGGTAATAATTTATAACAAATTCGCGCTTATAACTTATGCCATAGACCAACAAATCGGGAAGGAAACCCGGGTTGCTTGTGAAAAAGAGAGACATTAAATCATTTTATCTGGAGTGATAAAATCGAATTAATCGTCCGTCGCATCAGCAGAAAGGAAAGTAGAGACTTGCAAGGGGGGAATTTCGGGGCCGAGTGCAGGGGAAAAGGAGCAGGCGGCGGGGGAGAAAGCTGCCTCGGGAGGGAGGGGGAGGGACAGAGAGAGGGCAGTGGAGGGAGGGAGGGGGGGAGGGGGGGTGGGACAGGGGGACCGGGAGAGGGAGAGGGGGGAGGAGAGGGAGGGAGGGAGGGAGGAATGGGCTAGGGGAAGCCCCTGGGTTGGACGGGGGAGGGGGCGGCGGGGGCCCCGGGGCAGGGGGAGGGGCGCGGGGGCAGGGCGGGCGGGGGGGAGGGAGGGGGGCAGGGGGGACGAGGCGCGGGTTGGGCGACGCGCGAACACTTGTGGTTCGGGTTATGTCCAACGCCACGCCGCTCTAGCCGCTCGCCCGCGGACATGGAGAAGAGGATAGAGCTCGAGAGAAGGGGGAGGAACCCCGCCAAGGTGACGTAGGAAACGCAGCGAGTCCTTTGAGGAGTGTTGTTGGGGCAGAGGGGCGGCCAGGAGAGGGAGCAGGGCGCTGCGTCACAAAGCTTTTTTCCGAGAGGGAAGGGATGGTCGAGCAACACCTGTCTTGGGATGGGCATGTGGCGTCCCGACATCTGTGCTCGGGGCACGCAGGGCATGCGATGGGGCACGGGGGGCGCGGGAAGGGGGGCGGCCGGCCAGGGGGTCGAGGGGCACTGTGGGGTCGCGACCCCTCTGGAGAATACCCTCGGGGTCGCCGCCGCTGGGAGGTCAGCCTCGACCTCTCGTGGGCCTCGACGCCCCGTGCGGCGCCCTGGGAGGGCCTCGGGGCATGGTGCCCTGCCCGCTCCTTCATGCTCTGGCCCTGCCCCCGGACGCCCAGCCTTCTGTTGGGTACTTTGGGCAGCTCCAGAGGGCCTGCTGGGGCTTCCAGGCCTCAGAACGGGGGTCGAGGGGCCTTGAGTGTGCAGAAGTATGAGCCCCTGTGTGTGCTGGTTGCAGGTTGTAGGTCGCTTCAGCTTGCAGGGAAAAAATGGTAGAATTTTTTCAAAGAACGCTTCTGTTCCAGCTTGGCAAAGTTCTCCAGATTGTGTGCATGTATCTGTTCAGAATATTAGTGGTCCCCAGTAGCCTGGCTCCAGAATGGGACAGGGCTGGCAGATCCACAATTTAAGGTCATGGGTGAACCGATGTCGCTACCTCAGCGCAGGCCCTGTACCAACAGCTGCTGTGAATAAGTGCCTTGGAGCACGTCTTTACGCGGCTCATCATTGCCCATCTAATATGCAGCCTCCCAGCTGCTCTCGATCACGGGGGTCAAGGTGTCACCGGGTCCACGTGGGCTTTTATAATCTGAAGGGTAAGTTAGAGCAAGACAGGTGTGGTCCAGGTGGTTATATGTAGTTACTTCTGGGTGTTGGAAGTGATACGGTATATATACATATATATTTACAGGTTTAGATGTGGTGTGCATATATTTTTATCTATTTTCATGTTTCACACTAATGTAAAACATTACTGGGAACAAATTACCCTTAAAAAAACGTCAATTTCATGCCCAGTTTTCGCTTAATCAATTGTTTGCTGAGGAATCAATACCAGCGGAAAAGAACGTTTTAAGGAGTTGATAGGAATGGCAGGTTGCATTTTCTTTATCGCAGTTAAGCATCTGTTTCTTGTACACCTGTACAGTGTCGCGGTTGATATGTGAGCATATTGTATGCAAGATCAGGATGTTATTCCAAAAAGACTGCTGAAATGGGTATCCATCTGTTAGAATTAGGTTGAGGTGTTTGGGTATAAAATTTCCATCAAGCTGTGCAATTAATCGTAGTCTGTGAGAGTATTGATTTTTAGAGATATAGTGTGATTTGGTTGTTAGTAGCATTCTCGTCAGAGAACCTCATTTAATTAGGAATCCTGTAAGTATTTTTTTATCTTGAGAGTTCTAAGAATTATGTTATTTATAGGTCATACTGATATTAATTGAATTGACCGGAGAATGTCAATTAAACAGTGTAATCATTAAAATGTACAAGTTCAGAAGAAACTTTCAAGCACATTGTAGTCAGTAAGTGTTGGGTTGATTTGCTAGCTAGGAGAATAAATTATGCAAAAATTCTGTCTATACACTTTCATATCTTACAGGAGAAGATTTTTGAATATGTAGAATTTTGAGAAGTCATTTTGTTGATGCATGATAATATAGATCATCATGGGTTCAAAGTACTTACCAGCATAGGAATCTATTCTAGATTTCTTTGTATTTATTTTAACATACTGGGAAACCCATTTTTAAAAAAGTTTTCAGCATCATTTTGAAAATGTCTTTTCTTTCAGGGAAAGACGTCATGAAGAAAAGCAAAATAAAACCAAGGCAGTTAGAATGAAAAACTAGAAAATAATTGTATTTTCCCAATTCATGGTTAAACATTCATTGAAATTCCTTACAGCACTAGTTGAACAGATTCTTTTTACTTCATTGGTTGTACTCCATCCACCCAAGTTAAAATTATGTATTAAACCAATTCTGTTGTACTTGAGGTTCTAGGCAGTTTGTCCCTTGGTTAACGGTTACAGATGAAACTCTCAAAGGCATTCTCTTGCGTTTGTTTTGTATCGTTAATCTAGAGAAAATGTGGAGATAATATGGAGATACTTGTGAACTACTAAATACTGATACGTTAATAACTGTTATTCCTTTATTTTTACAGATCACAGAGCTAAACTTGGACAATTGCAAGAGCACCTCCATTGTAGGGCTGACTGAGGAGTTCGAGAATTTGGAAGTGTTAAGCCTGATAAATGTGGGCCTCACATCTCTCAAAGGGTTCCCAGCCCTTCCCAATCTGCGGAAGGTGAGACAATATGAGTAAACAATATGATGTTTTCATTGAGTTTTATGTATATTAGAACAATTGCTTTCATGTTTAGGAATGTTTTGGAGATAAACATTTGCTTTTCTTTGAGTTCCTCTGATATTGTTCAAAATAGTTATCATTTCTTAAGTTATAGGTTATCAGAATGTTCTTTTTGTTTGTGGCAAAAATTGTGTTGAGAATATATATACTAATATGACATGTTGACTATGCACCCTCCAAGAACATATAATTATATACCTCAGCATATCAAAGATAGAGGGGAAACTCTGAAGGTTGCAGAGGTCTATTGGTTTCTGAGAGCTTGTGTAAAGAGTCCCTTTCGTGTCCTCTACTTATCCCCCCTCCTACTCTGAATGTAGCCGTGTATGTTGAGCAGTGTAGAGGGACTGAGCTTTCCCTTTGATCTTTTCTTTTGAGTGAGCTACCAACAATAATGATAAACTATGAACAAAACTTTACTCACTAAGCTGCTGCTTGGACAAAGTCGTTAACATTTGCCTCTATCTGAGCAAACGGAGTTATTATGCTGCTCCATGGATAAAATCTTTGAGATGTTAGAACCAGATATGATGCTTTGCGAGGTGAAATTTTGCTTATCAGGTCTTTTGCATAAATAATGAGGTTATGAATACCATCATTTCATTTAGCAAGGGGGATGGAATGTGGAATTCATGAATGCTGCATATAGTCTGTTGAGGATTACAGGGCAGTTTGATGTTTTTATAATTCACACAAGAAAAGAAAAGAAAAGTGATTTACAAATTGACATTTCTAGCAGGTGCAAGTGTGCCACTGGTATTAGTATATCAACAATGTCTGCTGTAAATTTGTTCTTATGTTAATACTAATGAGAATTAGTGGTTGTTACAGATACAAAAAGGTCAGGAAAAGTGAGAGAATATGTAATGCTTATGCTCTTTGTGATGGGAATTTTGCTACTTTATTTATCTTGTTAATACAGAGCAAGTTTTTTTTATTTTATCTTATTTATTTTTATTTTCTAGACTTAGGTTTATCTCTCACTTGTCCTGAACATTCTCTTTGCCAAAGCAGTACGAACTTGCATGCCCAGATAATGTTACTCTTCAATTTACTGCAAGAAAATCAAATGAAAAGCTTGAACTTTTGACATGTAAACCACATCAAACTTCTTTTTCAGCTGGAGCTCAGTGACAACCGAATCTCAGGTGGTTTGTCAGCCCTGACATGCCTCCCCAAACTGTCATACCTCAACCTTTCCGGAAACAAGATAAAAGACTTGGAAACTCTTGAGGCCTTGGTAAGAACGCAGGAGCGGTATTTGTGTGTTAGAAGGGGATGCAAGAGGGGGGAAGACGTGTAAAAGTGCGTTTTTTCTCAGTTCTGCCTTTGGGGTTTTTAGTGTGTATATGTTCTGGTTATTCAAAATTTAATATACCATTTGGCCTAGATTGCTATATGGATTTTTTATAAAGCTATCTTACTATTGTGGTTTATATATCTGGTGGCTGACTGAGCGGTAAGTACTTTTCCCTCGTTTATTGTTACATGAATAAATTTGATGAAAATTTTACTGAACCACATATTTCTATTGATTGGAAAAAAAAAATTTGCTTCAACAGAAGGACCTAAAATCTCTGGTAAATTTGGATCTATTCAACTGTGAAGTATCACAGATTGAGAACTACAGAGAAAAGGTGTTCAGTTTGATACCATCGCTTGTGTTTCTGGATGGGTAAGTTGTATTGTATTAATGTATTGTCATTTTTTATTAATATATTGTCATTCCCAATTTTTCTTTGTCTTTGTTCTCACTTGAAAAGTCTGTATGGTTCCTGGGTTGTAGATGTAGCATTAATTTCTATGGACAGAAAATAATTGCAATGATTATGAAGTTCATTTTCGAAAATATTTTATATGACTGAAATAGCTTGAGGTAGTGATGAAATGGTGCCTATACTTTCAGTTATTGACATGGGTAAAATAGTTTGTATATATCATTTGTATATATCATTTACAGTTTAAATTCTGAAAATCAGTTCATTAGGATTTCTAATGTAATGAATACTTTGTAAAAGAAAAAAAAGGAGGTAAAATGGAGATTGTCTCTAAGTAAACGTAACCTATGAGAGTAGTTTGTGAAAACGGTAAACTTATATCTGATTATTCATCTGTTATCTGGTAAAAGAAAGGGTTATGTTATAAATCATTAACTATATGATAAATGGCAAAGATTAGTAAAATTCAGACAGCTATGATCTCTTGTGTTAAGAAAGAAAAGAGTAAAGCTGCCATAAATAAGTAGATTTCTCTTGATTTCTCTTTACCTTTTCAACATTCTTACAAATTTCAACATATGTAGTACTGTAGCCAGTGTTCGCATCTTAACGTTTCATTTATTTGATAGGATTTTACATGGAGTATATATTCTTTAAGGTATACATATCCCATGTAAATGCACGGTTTGTTGGTGAAAAGAAATATGAATACCTATTCCATTATATAAAGTCTAATAGATAATAGAGACCAATACAATGAAATAGTCTAATTGCATTTTCTTTTGTTGTAATGAAGTAATTTTATTGCTGTTTTAACATAGAGCATTTGAATTTGAAATAATTTAAATGCATTTTGGTAATTTTTTTCCTTACAACAATGGTCGGTTGATGATATTGACATAAAGTGGTTGCATGATTTGAACACCTAAGGGTAATGCTAGAACTTTCGGATTATCTTGGTTTAGTAAAAAGAGAGTATCGAGGAGTTGTAGCTTGATACCATGTCCCAGATTTTCTATGAACTTGTAGAATAATGATCATAATTTGTTTGTCAGAGGGAAGTTGAATTAGAACAAATATATGGCAAGCAGTTGTAATAAACAGTATAAGAATATTGTGTAGAGTAATGAACAAGTTGCATTCAAGTGTAGGAATAGCTTGTGTTTGATAGACGTTTCTGGTAATAGTGTATTTTTCTTGTTTCTCTTCTCTTCAGTTTCGATAAGGAGGACAACAGCGAAGATGAAGAAGATGGTAAGTAGCAGATGCCCTTGCAAGATCTGCGTTAAAAAGTGCAGCTGAAGTAAAAAGAAAAGATTGTCTTAATTAGATTAGATATTCGATGATTCACAATTTGCTGTTGATTATTTAAATGAAAAGATTTTATTAGGACATTACCTTCTGGCAGCCATCACAAACCTCCCAAGTGAATCTTTTTTCAGGAGATTAAAAGAAAAAAAGTAACAATGCAGTTATTTGTCGATAGATGTAGATAGATGCTGATAGATAGATAGAGAATCGATAGATAGACGGATAGACAGATAATCAATAAATAGATAGATAACAGATTGATTGATAGATAAATGAATAAATGTTGATAGATAATTGATAAACAGATGATTGATGCTGTAAACAAAATGTGTCTTGATCAGGGGAAGAAGAGGAAGATGGAGTAGATGCTTTAGAAGGAGATGCAGAGCAGGATGATGAAGACATAGATGGTGAGGAGGAAGAGGAGATAGATGAAGAGGAGGTAGAAGAGGAAGAAGACGAAGACGAGGAGGAAGAACACGTGCCTCTGGATGCTCTCTACAAGGATTATAATCCCGTAAGT
>NC_091568.1:2355142-2357642 GCF_042767895.1 Penaeus vannamei
TAGGATTTGTTAAGTCCTGGGAATGTTGTCAGAAATTTAACTTTTATCTGTTTGTTGTTTAATGATGGTTCAAATTTTTTGAAAATTTAATATCAGCAATAATATTTTCAGTTTGAATTATCATTGGTCGACAGTGTCTATATTTCTATATGTCTGAATAGTTATGATGGTTGGTTACAGGGGATGTATATAAACAATACAGAGTGTAACACGATCATCATCAATACCATAATTATAAGACACGTTGAAACATGATTGTCAAAGGCTACTCTTAATTTTTTAATTTTCATACTTAATATAGTATCAGATTGTTGTGTGGTAGTGCGGTAGGTGATGTATGTTCTGCGAGATCCTCAATCTGGCTGGACAAGACCTCCGTCATGGCTGCTGAGGCAGGGTTTGGGTGTCTGTCTCAATGGTAGGCCTTATTCCTGAGTCACGATGACACGAAACAGATCTCGGTTTGTATGTAGGTACGTGCATTTGATGTGGACGTACCTATGTAAAGGCCGAGTTTTGCTGGGGACTTTCCTGGCTTTAGAATAATGCTTAATGCTAAATAGATTTTGTAGAGGAGAAAAAAAGTGTATTAGCAAATTCTAAAGGCCAAAATCATTTTGGAATGCCTAGAGTTAGAATACACCCAACACAGGAAGGGTTGTATCAGGAAGTTCCACATTTCTAAAGCAGAATTTTAAGAATCAGTTTGAATTGCAAGTGTTTAGATTTTTTTGTGTGTTTTTGATATAGAGATGTAAATTATAAAGAGTTGCACTGCCTTGAGTGTGGGTAAATGATCTCAAATTGAAAACCGAACCATATCCGGCTCCAGCAGCCATGATCCCTAACTGTGCGAGAGTGGATTGCATGTGTTCAGTGCACCATCCTGCCTTGATAGAGTAACGATTAGAGTGTGAAAAGTTAAATTGAATATGTAGAATATGTCAGATGGTTATGGCAGTGATGGGGAGCAGATGACTAGGCTGAGCACTACCACGGCACAGTTCTAAGAGTACAAAGTACAGAGTCCAGTTATCATTGAGCCTCCCGCCATGCCTCTACTGCAGCAGTGGTACTTGGGCACCACGAGGCACTACAGTTTCACTCCACACGAGCCTTTTTCCTGTGTGGGGTATGTTATCTTAGGGTGGTGTGAGGATTTTTATAAGATGGAGCGTGGCACACATTTGATGAAGACATACAGTACTTGTGTGATTTTAGGAAATAATCAGTTTAGTTAATGATCGCAAATAGATGTTATCAGCATTTACAATTGCAAATATTTAAGGTATTACACAAGTAGATGCTTAACGTTAGTAGATTAAGGGATTTTTTTTTTCTTCCCCTTAATGCAGTGCAAGGGCATGCAGCATCTATATCATTCTTGTTTGTGCAGTGCCGTCCAGGCTTTAAAGAGAAAATGCTTTAGGAGTGAAAACGTTGCATTTAAGGAAAGTTAATCACATACTAATAGCAACCAATAGCAGTATTACCCACAAATGAGATGTGTGATATTTTGATGTAAGTGAACATCAGTTCAAGTTATTGGCCAGCAAGTTTAGTAAGTAATCAGAGTGTCACAGTAGATTAAAGTTAATTTAGGCTACCATGTCTTCCTCATTTGTGTGACAGTCCTTCTCGTCGCCTTCTGTGAGAACCTCATTATTATCCTGTGGTGTCTGTGATCCTGCTGCAAACTGATGCAACTGTCTTTTCAGAATAAGATATATAACGTAGTGAATTGGCATCAAGTGCTTGTATCTACACTGCTATTTAGTGAATGGAAGTATGAAAAGTTTCTCAATTACAGTATGGCAGAAAACAGTGTAAAATACGTTGTAAAATTGAGTAAAGCATATTCTGTGGAGGTCCAAGTGCTTGTTTGATATTTTCTATGTTGAATTTCCAAGTTGGAGGCATGAGGTGCATTCAAGGTCACACAAAACCACATGTTCTGGGCTCATTAGTGTGATCACCTCCCAGGGTTGTTAGTGGGGGTGGCATTCCGGAACTGAGTGTCCGACTTTCAGGACCTGAGCGTTGGACACACCGATAAAAAGAGCACTTCAAAGCAAAAAGACATTCATTTTAGAAAGGATGAAAAAATGATATTTATATTAAAAAGAAAAAATCATGAATGTACAAATTTCCTAAATAAAAATGATTAAAGGTGAATTCAAACCAATGAAGAAGTCTCCACAGCTACCCCCTGGTGAGTAGAGCCATAGACCCCATGCAGAGAGGTGCCTTCCCTGAGGGGTGCCACCACGGCCTCCCGCCCCTCATTACACCTGATGGAGGCCCGTTTGTAGTTGATTTATGCCCAGTGTTCCTGGTTAGAATAACATGCTTTATGTTAGAGATTTTATTCAATTGATTAACCACTGTTTTCACTTATTTGGACAGGTTTCATTTACGATAAATGGATTGATCATGGTATACAGTTTCTTATTGCAAGAGCATATGACATCTTGATCCTTTTCTTACGGCAAAATATGAC
>NC_091568.1:2397642-2400142 GCF_042767895.1 Penaeus vannamei
TCGACCCAAGGGAGAGGAGTATGTCTAGTATATCGAGCCATAGGAAAGGTGTATATCTGATATATCGGAAGGAGTATACCTTATATAACGAGCCAAGGGAAAAGTGTATGTCCAGTATATAGGCCTATGGGAAAGGAGTATGTCCAGTATATCGACCCGAGGGAAAGGTGTATGTCCAGTATATAGGCCTATAGGAAAGGTGTATACCCAGTATATCGAGACAAGGGAAAGGAGTATATCTGATATATCGAAAGGAGTATATCTAGTATATCGAACCATAGGAAAGGTGTATATCCAGTATATAGGCCTATGGGAAAGGTGTATACCCAGTATATCGAGACAAGGGAAAGGAGTATATTTAGTATATAGGCCTATGAGAAAGGAGTATATCCAGTATATCGACCCAAAGAAATGGAGTATATCTTCTATATCGGGCCAATGGAAAGAAGTATATCCAGTATATAGGCCTATGGGGAAGGAGTATGTCTAGTATATCGAGCCAAGGGAAAGGAGTATATCCAGTATATCGAGCCATGGAAAGGAGTGTATCTAATATACCGACCCAAACGAAAGGAGTATACCCAGTATAGCAAACTAAATATATAAGAGGATTGCGTGCCTGGTATATCATTGGGGGGGGGGGAGGTTGATATTCATAACGTGAAGGGGGGAGGGTATATTTTCATAAGAGAGTTGGTGTAAATATACTTATAAATACTTATAACAGGGGAAACATTTGTTCAACAGGAGAGTATAGTCGTTATAAAGTATACAATAGTTCATAAAATGTTGTGATATGAATAGTCATCGTGGTAAGTGATGAATATTATGATTTTAATGGTGATGCTGATAATGATGAAATTAGGATTAAGATGATGATAAAATGATAAGGATGCTAGTGATAGTAACGGTACTAGTGATGATAGTAATGATGACGATGGTGATCAATTTACTAATAATGATTATTGTCATGGTGGTATTGTGGTATGATATTACATTTGTTATGATGATGGTGATGGTGATTATTATGATGATGATGATGACATTGTGATGGTAATGATGATGATGATGGTGATGATGATGATGATGTGATGATTATGATGGTGATGATGATGATGTGATGATTATGATGATGATGTGATGATTATGATGATAATGTGAAGATAATGATGGTAATGATGATGATGATGATGATGATGATTATGCTGATGATGAGATGATTATGAGGATGATAATGTGAAGATAATGATGGTAATGATGATGACTATGATGATGATGATGATGATTATAATAATGCGATGATGATAATGATAATATTAATAATAATGGGAATGAAAATGATAAGGACAATAACAACGATAATAATAGCATTATTAAACAATATTTTGACAGTAATAACAATCCAAAATTTTTGATATGATCTCATTATCGTTAAAATAAATATAACATTTTCGAAGCGCCAACAGCGTAAAGAACCGTGGCAACAACTTTCCGGCGATAATTAAAAGGTTTAATGAAACACTTGCTCCACTACAGCCTATACGATGTCCAACTTGATTATTTTATAAGCCTATTTAATTAAGATTTGAGCCCAGTTTGAAGAGGGGAGGGGAGGGGGGAGGGGGAGGGGGGAGGGGGAGGGCCTTACAGGGTAATATGTGTAAAAGTTTTCAGTTTCGGGGAAAAGAAAGTACAGTGGAAGAAGAAAGAAGAAGAAAAAGAAGAGAGGAGGAGGAGGAGGAGGAGGAGGAGGAGGAGAGAGGAGAAGAAGAAGAAGAAGAAGAAGAAGAGAAGAAGAAGAAGAAGGCAAAGAAGAAGAAGAAGAAGAAGAAGAAGAAGAAGAAGAAGAAAGAAGGAGGAGAAGGAGGAGGAGGAGGAGGAGAAGAAGAAGAAGTAGAAGAAGAAGAAGAAGAAGAAGAAGAAGAAGAAGAAGAAATAGAAGAAGAAGAAGAGGAAGAAGAAGAAGAAGAAGGAGGAGGAGAAGGAGGAGAAGAAGAAGAAGAAGAAGAGGAAGAAGAAGAAGAAGAAGAAGAAGAAGAAGAAGAAGAAGAAGGAGGAGAAGAAGTAGAAGAAGAAAACGAAGAAGAAAAAGAAGAGGAATAAGAATAAGAATAATAAGAAAAAGAAGAAGAAGAAAAAAAAGAAGAGGAAGAAAAAATATATATATTGTGCCATGTTGCGTGTGGTTTTAATGCTGGTTTCCTACGCTTTCTTATATGCTTATCTCTTTCTATCTATTTTTTTCACTCATGTTATCTTGTGTTATGTGTTTATCATTATCATTATTGTTATTATTATTTTCATTACTATTTTTTTTCTCTTATCTTTTCGTTCGTTACTATTATCAATTTTGTATGTTGGGTCGACTTATTATTTTCTTTCTTCCCCTGTCTTGTGTTTTGAGATTTTCTGGTTCTCTTCCATTCGTGTGTTTATCACTATCATGCTTTTAAATTTCTGAAAATATATACTTACTGTCTGATCTATTTACATGTCTCAT
>NC_091568.1:2407642-2410142 GCF_042767895.1 Penaeus vannamei
TCGCTCAGTCTCACGCACTCTAATTCTGGGAGCTGAGAAAGGCAGGCCCATTAATCGTTCTCGGCCACGGCTCTGCCTCACGCGGGGTTAATGGGAGTGAGGGAAATTGGAGAGGCGAAATGGGTAACACCAATAAGGGTAAATAGGCAACCGGGGGAATTGGGAAATATTTAATGGGGTTAGAGAGAGAGAGAGAGGGAGATAAATATATAGATAGAGAGAGAGTGAGAGAGAGAGAGAGAGAAGAGAGATAGATAGATAGATAGAGAGAAGAGAGATGGATAGATAGATAGATAGATAGATAGATAGATAGATAGATAGATAGAGAGAGAGAGGAAGTGGACAGATAGAAAGAGTACATTGGTATCACTTCCTGGGGTTACAAAGAGAAGAAAAATTGGAAAAATAGGAAATTCTAGTAAACAAGAAAAGGTAAATTGGCAACACTACCGCGGGTCACAAAAAGAGTCGGATACTGGTAACATCTGCTCTCTACGGTTGACTTATCGAGAGAAAGTTGTGATTAAGTCTTCAAAGAGACAGGGGGAGGTGTGAGGCGAGAGAGAGAAAGGAGACAGGGGGAGGTGTGAGGCGAGAGAGAGAGAGAGAGAGATAGAGTCGGGAGTCAAAGAGGATGACAGATATTGTCGCATATATAACGGGAAGGATGAAGTGCCGAGTCGAAGAGAGCACCCGGGTGATTTTACTAGCTCTACGGCGTGTGGGTTTTATTGGAGATATGACAGCGAAGAGAGAGGGAGAGGGAGAGGGAGGGAGAGGGAGAGAGAGAGAGAGAGAGAGAGAGAGAGAGAGAGAGAGAGAGAGAGAGAGAGAGAGAGAGAGAGAGAGAGAGAGAGAGAGAGAGAGAGATAGGGAGAGAGAGGGAAGAGAGAGAGAGAGAGAGAGAGAGAGAGAGAGAGAGAGAGAGAGAGAGAGAGTGAGAGAGAGAGAGAGAGAGAGCGAGAGAGAGAGAGAGAGAGAGGAGAGAGAGAGAGAGAGGGAGGAAGAGAGAGAGAGAGAGAGAGAGAGAGAGAATGATATATATATATATATATATATATATATATATATATATATATATATATGTATATATATATATATAGAGAGAGAGAGAGAGAGAGAGAGAGAGAGCGAGAGCGAGAGAAAGAGAAAGAAAGAGAGAGAGAGAGAGAGACAGAGACAGACAGACAGAGAGAGAGAAAAAATAAAAATATCTACTCTACCCTTCCTTTAACCCGACGATCTGCAACTTCTACCATCAGAACCTACACTAACCGGACCACCTACGTCCCTCATTGAACTGAAAAGACCAAACCTCGCAGCCAGACCCAAAGAAACCCCGTCATAGAGCTTGATGTGTAGAGCAGTCGCAAGGTCCGCGTTGGTCTGTCCGCTTTAAAGTACAGAGCACCGGGGGGGGGGGGGGAGGAGGAGAGAAGGGGGGCGGAGGAGAGGAGGGGGGCGGCGCCGGTGAGGCTAGCGAGGCAAACAAGCCCCGCCCACTTCCTCCCTCCCTCCCCCGATGTACGATTCGCTGTGGGCGCTTATCTGCAGGTTGCCCGCACCGTCTTCCTGCCTCGCTCGCTTGCCTGGGTGCCTGCGTGCCTGCGTGCCTGCGTGCATTTGCGTGCATTTACTGTATTACATCCCAAGGAATCCCAAGACGATGCGTTGATCTCGTGCTGTCGTCTTGGGGGCCGCTGTGTCGTCCTCGTTTCTCTCTGCCTCTTAAAACTTCCTTTTTCGGGGTGAGAATCGTGGATTAATTCCTTAGAGAAGGGTTAGCCACGTCGGTGTTCAGTGGTTCTGTTGATTTCTACTTTATTATCATTATTGTTATTGTTCTTTCCTTGTCTCTCGTTCCCTTTGTTCTTCTCGGGTCTTTGTCTCTGTGTCAGAATGCAAGTCCGTCTTTCTACCTATCTATCTATCCTCTATCCGTCTCTCTCTCTCTCATTCTCTATCTATCCACTGTCCATCTCTCTCACTCTCTATCTATCTATTCACTATCCATCTCTCTCTATCTATCCACTATCCATCTCTCTCTCTCTCATTCTCTATCTATCCACTATCCATCTCTCTCTTTCTTATTCTCTATCTATCTATACATTATCCACATCTTTCTCATTCTTTATCTATCCACAATCCATCTCCCTTTCTATCTATCCACAAACCATCTCTCTTTCTATCTATCCACTATCCATCTCTATCTATCTATCCATTATCCATCTCTCTCTCTCTCTCTCAGTCTCTATCTATCCACTATCCATCTCTCTCTCTCTATCCATTATCCATCTCTCTTTCTCTCTCACTCTCTATCTATCCACTATCCATCTCTCTCTCTCTCTATCAAGTATCCATCTCTCTCTCTCTCTCTATCTATCTATCCACTATCCATCTCTCTTTCTCTATCTATCCACTATCAATCTCTTTATATACCTATCTATCTATTTATCTATCTATGTATCTATTAATCCACTGGCGCCCTGACACCATACCA
>NC_091568.1:2417642-2422642 GCF_042767895.1 Penaeus vannamei
TCGTTGTTCGTTAATTTCTTTAGATTTATTATCTCACTATTTTTTTTTCTATTTGCTTAGACTCACCATCTCACTATTCGTTTATTTGCTTAGACTATATCACTATTAATCTATTTTTTTTTTTTTTTTTAGCAAATAAGTTCTCATGTCACTATTTTCCAGTTCTTTCCTAACACTATAACCTAACCTAGACCAACTAGCTATCTATTAGTTTAGTAATAAAAAAAAAGAAAAAAGAAAAAAATCAGTTGTCAATATTTTCATTTAGCTTCAAAACATCACACGGTATTAAGAGTCACTACTTCACAATCGTAAGGTGTCTATGCTCAACATATCTCCATCATAAAATAAAAAAGTAATTTTTATGTGTTTTTTATCAGTAACATATCATCACAATGTGTAAACGCTGCCTATTTCACAACCAGAGCATCATCATCACTATAAAAAACTCCAAAGTATTCCGTACTGTCCAGATATTCTCTTCCCTCTACAACCCTAGTCTACAACCAGATCATTCTAATGCTTCTACACTTAGCATCTCTTAATCACAAAAAATCTGTACTTTCTAAGCATTTTCGTATAATATCAGATCATCAGCATCCATTCAGCATAAAAAATCAGTACTTTCTAACCATGCTCTTATCACTACCGAATCACCATGATGTGTCTCGACTCACAATCTCTTCATCTGTGACGAAGCATCCTCATAAGATATCCAGACTCACAATTTCACTCTCAGGCCCCCATGTGAAAGGCCGCGCCGACTCACCATCTCTTTATTCACTGTCTCTTTATTCACTGTGACAAACGCGACAACTTTTTACCCTCGACATCTCAGGCTTTCTCTCGCCACCATAAAAAACATTAGACTCACCATTTCTAAATCATGGTGACACACACGTTACAGCCAACGACACCCTTCCACTTCGGGTCTTATCTTATCAAATCAGACTTTTCCTCTTATCAAATCAATCCTCTCTCATCTCTCTCTCTTCATTCCCTCCCTTCACTTTATTTTCCTCTCTCGCTGTATATGCATTTTCGCATTTCTTTTTTTTAAGTACTCTGTGATTGAAAATGGGGGAAGAGAAATCACACTTTCTTTCCGTTTTATACTGCGCTTGTCAGGTCTCTCTCCCATACAGAGGTAGGATGGAGGAATAAAGTATACTAGCATACATTAGATACGGAAAAGTATATTTTGAAATGGTATATCACCCACGCATGTACCTGCAAGTATGAGGAATGTTTTCAGGGATGCAAGTATGAGGCATAATATCAGGGAAGTATATTGATTTCCAAATGGGATATACTACTTTGTGTCTGTTCGTCTGTCGGTTTGTCTGTCTGTCAGTCTCTCTCTCAATGTATGTATGTATGTATCCATTTATTGATGATTATATCTGTCTATATCTATATCAATGATCATATAACCATTTGTCTATTTATCAACTATCTGCCTATCTATCGACGCAAACACACATACATGCTGTACCCGTGTACACGTGTGTGCGTGGACAAGATGGCTAGCCTCTCCTCAAAGTACGTTATTCAAAGCACTATTCTGTCGTAACGAGTCACCACTTGGCTACAGGAACAAGACGGCAGTACGTAATAATGTAGCCCAAGACAAAGCCATCCCGTAAAGAGACACTGCTTCCGGACAAGGCTGTGTGCAGACGCGTGAAAAGGGCTTTGAATCTCGTAGTTCCATGCTGGATATTAAGAGAATGGGTCTTTTGTTCAGATGTCTCATTGTTCCCCGTTTTTTTTAAAGGTTCCACGAACAAAACGCGTGTGGTTGGGGCGTGTGTCTCCTTTGCAGCGGAGCATAGGCAGTTCGTACACAAACAGCTGGTTTGTTGTTTTATTTGCATTGTTGAGTTTCATAGCAAGACGAAGAGGATATGTATACGAAAAAGAGTTTATAAAAAGGCACACGAGCGCGAAGATATATAGTAATATACATGTCCGCACACACACTTCCAGTATATGTACATAACACACATACACTATACATTGTACATATTCGTAAACTCTCATGTACTCATACTTCCACATTTATTTACACATCCAAACGGGATTCTACTACATTTCTTTTTAATACGAATTAAATCTAAGTATTCATGATGCGTTTTTCCTCGCAATGTAAATGTTTCTGGTTGAAGCCAATTTGCAATTTGTCTCGACTTGGGTCTCAGCTGATAGTATGGGAGAGAAGGTAAGAGTATTAAATGTGGTGTTAGATTTGTAGCCTGTGGTTAAGGTCACACTCTCGCCCTCTCTCTCTCGCACTCTTTCTTTCTTTCTCTGTCGTTTTCCCTCTCTCTCTCTCACACCCTCTTTCTCTCTCTCTCTCTCTCTCTCTCTCTGTCGCTTTCCTTCTCTCTCTCTCTTTGTCGCTTTCCCTCTCCCTCTCTCTTTGTCGCTTTCCCTCTCCCTCTCTCTTTGTCGCTTTCCCTCTCCCTCTCTCCCTCCCTCTCTTTCTCTCTCCTCTTTCTCTCTCTCCTCCCTCTTTCTCTCTCTCTCTCTCTCTCTCTCTCTCTCTCTCTCTCTCTCTCTCTCTCTCTCTCTCTCTCTCTCTCTCTCTCTCTCTCTCTCTCTCTCTCATTTTTTCTTCGTTTTTAGGTGTGGCGATATTAGGTTAAATATTTTAAAAGGTGGTCTAGATTGCTGTGATTAATGTTGTTGTTGTTTAAGGCTTTTACTGCTTCTATTATTATGATTCATTGTTATTATGACCATTATTGTTCGTATCATTGCTGCTGCCATTGTCTTCGTTGTTGTTAATACTACAATCATTATTGTTTACTATTTGCAACAGTATCACAATCTTGATCATCACGAATCTTTTTCTTATTCTTACCATCACTGTTTTCGTCGCCATCGTTATTATCATCATTATTATTACTCGATTATCCTTATAATCATTACTGTCACTATCATCACCATCATCGCCATCAGCATGATAAATATGATGATAGCAGCAATAATGATAATGATAATATCATCAATGATAATAATACAAGCAGTGATAACGATAACGATGATAATTATAATGATGATAATAGAAACAACAACAGCAATAAAAAGGACAATAATGTTGATATCAACATTTTCACCATTAATATGATTACGCCCACTTCTTGCGAGGCACTTTGTACAACGATCTTGTTATATAAAGTAATCATAATATATTATCATACATCTTTTATATTAGACCCAAGACGCCTATATACGACAACAAATGAATATACTATGAATTAGTTACATCTGTGTGTTTGATGTTATTAAGCGAATGTTGTTTGTACAGCATAAGGTCATGTCTTTGAGATATTTTCGTGCACACAAACATATACTTACAGATACGGATACACAGTGAGTGACACAGGTACAGGGGACACACACACACACACACACACACACGGCCATACACACACAAAAATACATATGTACCCCCGTCTCCTACACACACAATCGCATAAACACACACACTATCACATAAACGCACACACACACAAATTTACATACATATACACACGCGCACAAGCACAAAATGACAAACACACATACAATCACGTAAACATGCACATGCACACAAGCACACAATGGCAAACACACACACAATCACATAAACATACACACGCACACAAGCACACAATGACAAACACACATAAAATCACATAAACATACACATGCACACGAGCACACAATGACAAACACACACACAATCACATAACGACATAAACACCACATAAACACAGGAACTTCCTATTCCACTCAGAGCGAAGGAACACGAAAGAATCACTCGCTTTCTTGCTCTATCTCTCTCTCTCTCGCTCTCCCTCTCCTTCTCCCTCTCTCTCTCTCTCTCTCTCTCTCTCTCTCTCTCTCTCTCTCTCTCTCTCTCTCTCTCTCTCTCTCTCTCTCTCCCTCCCTCCCTCCCTACCTCTCTCTCTCTCTCTCTCTCTCTCTCTCTCTTCTCTCTCTCTCTCTCTCTCTCTCTCTCTCTCTCTCTCTCTCTCTCTCTCTCTCTCTCTCTCTCTCTCTCTCTCTCTCTCTCTCTCTCTCTCTCCCCCTCCTCTACCTACCTCTTTCTCTCTCTCTCTCTCTCTCTCTCTCTCTCTCTCTCTCTCTCTCTCTCTCTCTCTCTCTCTCTCCCTCCCTCTCTCTCTCTCTCTCTCTCTCTCTCTCTCTCTCTCTCTCTCTCTCTCTCTCTCTCCCTCCTCCCTCCCTCCCTCCCTCCCTACCTCTCTCTCTCTCCCTCTCTCTCTATCTCTCTCTCTCTCTCTCTCTCTCTCATCTATCCTTATTCCTCGATCAAAGCAATCACCAAGTCCTCCTGTCGTGTCTCGAGGCAATAAAGCAACAAGCCCCATGGACAGGCGTGACGTCTGATTGGCTGGCAGATTGGTCACAGGAGGGACACAGGTGGGTTAATTGCTCTGAGGCGCCAGGTACTTCCATACGTCTTGTAGGTACTGTGGTTATGGCGTGACATGAGGGTGTCTTGTAGGTACTGTGGTTATGGCGTGACATGAGGGTGTCTTGTAGGTACTGTGGTATGGCGTGACATGAGGGTCTCTTGTAGGTACTGTGGCATGGCGTGACATGAGGGTGTCTTGTAGGTACTGTGGTTATGGCGTGACATGAGGGTGTCTTGTAGGTACTGTGGTATGGCGTGACATGAGGGTGTCTTGTAGGTACTGTGGTATGGCGTGACATGAGGGTGTCTTGTAGGTACTGCGGTATGGCGTGACATGAGGGTGTCTTGTAGGTACTGTGGTATGGCGTGACATGAGGGTGTCTTGTAGGTACTGTGGTATGGCGTGACATGAGGGTGTCTTGTAGGTACTGTGGTATGGCGTGACATGAGGGTGTCTTGTAGGTACTGTGGCATGGCGTGACATGAGGGTGTCTTGTAGGTACTGTGGCATGGCGTGACATGAGGGTGTCTTGTAGGTACTGTGGTATGGCGTGACACTTATGAGGGTGTCTTG
>NC_091568.1:2430142-2432642 GCF_042767895.1 Penaeus vannamei
AGAGAGAGAGAGAGAGAGAGAGAGAGAGAGAGAGAGAGAAAGAGAGAGAGAGAGAGAGATACAGATAGAGAGAGATACATATAGAAAGCCAGACAGACAGAAAAACAGACAGACAGAGAGAGCAAGAAAGTGCCATAACTTAAGATAATCATGATGATGACAATAAAAATGACAATAAATCAACAGCATAAAATAAAAAAGATAAAAGAAGGAAAATAGGAAACAAAATCAAAGGAAAATAAAAGGAGTCAATTTATGCGTTGGTTCAGCGAGTATAAACAATGGCCGACATCGGAAATGTAAACAAACCCCCTGACAGCTGGGGTCTGTACAGGTGTGAAAATTCAAAATAAAAGGAAAAAAATCATAAAGGCTAATGAAAGAGGACAAATCACGTTGCTGTTTCATGTGTTAATCATTATTATTTTTTCAATACTTACGATACACGTCTGTGTATAACCGTTTCTAGCCGTTATCAATACTTTTTTTTATCGTTTTCATTCGTATCAACATTGTTATCATTATCTCAGTCATCAATACCATTTCCACCTTCATTATTCGCATTACTGCCTTCATTCCCATCCTTTACGAACAGTTTTAACGTCAGTCTCATTAACAAGCATTACCAGCCGTCCCCTACGCACAGATATCAATGGCCACTTACTAAAAAAAAAAAAAAATGAACAGCGCGGAGAAATCAAAACATGGTCGAAGCGCCGACAGAATTCCAGGACAAATAGGGAAAAGAAGAGAGAGGAAGGATAGAAGCGCCGACAGAATAGGGAAAAGAACAGAGAGGAAGAAGAGGGGGGAAGGAGGATTATAGAGCGAGGGACGTGAGCCGAGTTGTCCAGCGGGGGGGGATGCTGTTTAGTGAAGGAAACAGGAAACTGGCGTATGGGGAGAGGCGGATACACTTGATGAATTCGGGAGGTACGTGACGCCGAGGAAGTCCTGGGTGAGAGAGAGAGAGAGAGAGAGAGAGAGAGAGAGAGAGAGAGAGAGAGAGAGAGAGAGAGAGAGAGAGAGAGAGAGAGAGAGAGAGAGAGAGAGAGAGAGAGGGAGAGAGAGAGAGAGAGAGAGAGAGAGAGAGAGAAGGGAAGAGGAAGAGAGAGAGAGAGAGAGAAACCTCTCATTCACATTCGAAATGATGTTCTCATCTGATGGAGATACGTCCCTAATAAAAGCTCTAGACATTCAATAAGACGAGAAACTCCGCCCTCCCCCTCCTTGCCTTCCACTTCCTTCCTTCCCTGTCTCCTTTCCTTCTCTATCCCTCCCCCATCCTTATTTTTATTCCCCCTATTTCCCTTTCCTCCTCTCCCCCCCCCCCTTCGTACCTTCCCTCCCTCCTCTCATCCTGTCTTCCATCTTCCTACCTTTCCTCCCTTCCTTCCCTTCTTCCTTTATCCCCTCCCTCCCTCCATCCTACCTTCCCTCCTTCCCTTCCTCCTTTCATCCCTCCCTCCCTCCTCCACCCTTCCTCCTTCCTACCTTCCCCCTCACTCCTCCACCCTTCATCCCCCCATCCTCCTTCCCTACCTTTCTCCCATCCCTCCCGCCCCCTTCCACCCCCTTCCTTCCCTCCCTCCCTCCCTTCCATCCTCCTTCCCCCACAACCCTTCTCCCTCCCTTCCTTCCATCCCTCCCCTGTTACTCCCTCCCTCCCTCCTGCCCTCCTTCCCTCCCTCCCGCTATCCCTCACCCAATTACTCCCTCCTTCCCTCCCTCCCGCTATCCCTCACCCAATTACTCCCTCCTTCACTCCTTCCTTCCCTCCTACCCTCCTTCCCTCCTTCCCTCCCTCCCTTCCATCCCTCACCCAATTACTCCCTCCTTCCCTCCTCCCCTCCTTCCCTCCCTCCCGCTATCCCTCCCCCTGTTACTCCCTCCTTCCCTCTTCCCCTCCTTCCCTCCTCCCCTCCCTCCCGATATCCCTCCCGAGGAACAGACGGAAAAAGGAAGATTTGCAAAGCTAATGAGGCTCTTAGACGTTATGATGGATCTCAACATTATTAATACAGGAAGAAGAAGAAGCTTAGAAATGAACTGGCTAACCAATCATGAGTCCGGGAGAAGGAGGAGGTAGTAGCCTCGAGGAATGAGAAGGAAGAATGAGAAATAATGAGAAATGGATGGAATAAGAACTGTAGGAATGAAGTAAGAATAAGAATGAATATAAAAATGAGATAAGAATGAGAGTGAATATAAGAATGATAATAATAAGAATGAGAAATGAGAAAGGAATAAAACTAAATACAAAAATAAAAATGAAGAGTGAAATATAGAAATAAGAAGAATGAAAAATACGGAAGAAAGAAGATTGACTATAAAATTGGAATAAAAAAAAACTAATATACTAATAAAACAGTCAAAGTCATAAAAGAGAAAAATGAAATTAATGGACATTCTGCAAGCCAGCTGGGTTCTGCAGTGAAAGGATACTAGAGGATGAGTTTTCAAAAGGCTGAGAGCACCAGGAAAGGAAAGCTAAGTGGGA
>NC_091568.1:2442642-2445142 GCF_042767895.1 Penaeus vannamei
TGACATTACTAATGATAAATGCAGCTATAATAATGGTAAAAATAACAAAACAAACAATAATGATAATAATGATGATAAAAAAAGAAAACAAGAAAATATAAATGAAATGAATCATACAAATAAATAAAAGACAAGATGATTGCCTCACAATCAACATGTACAGAAGTTATCAGGCGCTGAACACGTGACCAATTATCTTTAAGTTGATTGGAATCGTAATTACTTGGAATTAAGTGGTAATTCCCGGAGCTGTTGACTGGTTGATCGGCAAAAGCCAAGCCCCCAATAGGCTGGGAGAATGAAGGTATTTTCTTATAGGTTGTGTTGGCTTGGGAGTTGCGTGTGTAGGTTGCTGTGTCGGTAGGTTTGTGTGTGTGTTTGTGTTTGTGTGTGTGTGTGTTTGTTTGTGTGTGTGTTTGTGTGTGTGTGTTTGTTTGTTTGTTTGTGTGTGTGTTTGTTTGTGTGTTTGTGCGTGTTTGTGCGTGTGTTTATGTGTGTGTTTGTGTGTGTTTGTGTATGTGTGTTTGTGTGTTTGTTTGTTTGTGTGTGTGTTTGTGTGTGTGTGTTTGTGTGTTTGTTTGTTTGTGTGTGAGTGTGTTTGTTTGTGTTTGTGTGTGTCTGTTTGACTGTCTGTTTGTTTGTGTGTTTGTTTGTGTGTGTGTTTGTTTATATGTGTGTGTGTTTGTTTGTGTTTTGTGTGTGTGTGTTTGTGTGTGCGTTTGTGTGTGTGTGTGTGTTTGTTTGTGTGCATATGTGTGTGTATATTTGTGTTTGTGTGTGTGTGTGTTGTCTGTGAATGTGTTTGTGTGTGTGAGTGTGTGTGTTTGTGTGTGTGCATTTGTGTGTGTGTGTGTGTGTGTTTGTTTGTGTGCATATGTGTGTGTATATTTGTGTTTGTGTGTGTATGTGTGTGTTTGTTTTTATGCTTGTATACGTTTGTTTGTGTGTGTTTATGTACGTATATATGTATTCCTGTCTGTCTGTCTACTATACTCGTAACTGTGAATTAATATTAAAGGGCGTTTTGATATAACTTACCATGAATCATCTCTCTGACATATTACTTGTTAATACAAATCAACAGACAGATTAATTGAACTGACAGCAATAATCACCACATCACCAGACTGCGATTAATATAATTATCAAAGCATACGTATATATACTTTGGTTATATTATTCAAAGTATACAAATAGATCAGTTATCAATTTGAGAAAAGATAATCGAATACTCAGATTAAGTTACTTAAAGTGAAATAAAATTCAAAATGGCGATGATTAGAAAATTATGATATCAATGACTTCTCTTCCACAGTATTTGAACAAGTAAAAGAACGCAATAGAACACCTCTCTTCCGTAGCAAAAGAACAAAAAATAACAGCTCTCTTCCACAGTAAAAGATCACAAAATAAAATCTCTCTTTCATAGTATTTGAACAAGTAAAAGAACACAAAATAACACCTCTCTCCCACAGTAAAAGAACACAAAATAACACCTCTCTCCCACAGTAAAAGAACACAAAAGAACACCTCTCTTCCGTAGCAAAAGAACAAAAATAACACCTCTCTCCCACAGCAAAAGAACAAAAATAACACCTTCTCCCACAGCAAAAGAACACAAAATAACACCTCTCTCCCACAGTAAAAGAACACAAAATAACACATCTCTCCCACAGTAAAAGAACACAAAATAACACCTCTCTCCCACAGTAAAAGAACACAAAATAACACCTCTCTCCCACAGCAAAAGAACACAAAATAACACCTCTCTCCCACAGCAAAAGAACACAAAATAACACCACCCTTCCATAGTAAAAGAACACGCAAAAGAACAAAAAATAACACCTCTCTCTCACAGAAAAATAACACAAAATAACATCTCTCTTTCATAGTATTTGAACAAGTAAAAGAGCACAAAATAACACCTCTCTCCCACAGTAAAAGAACACAAAAGAACACCTCTCTTCCGTAGCAAAAGAACACAAAATAACACCTCTCTCCCACAGTAAAAGAACACAAAATAACACCTCTCTCCCACAGTAAAAGAACACAAAATAACACCTCTCTCCCATAGTAAAAGAACACAAAATAACACCTCTCTCCCACAGTAAAAGAACACAAAATAACACCTCTCTCCCACAGCAAAAGAACACAAAGTAACACCACTCTTCCATAGTAAAAGAACACGCAAAAGAACAAAAAATAACACCTCTCTCCCACAGAAAAAGAACACAAAATAACATCTCTCTTTCATAGTATTTGAACAAGTAAAAGAACACAAAATAACACCTCTCTCCTAGAATAAAAGAGCACAAAATAACACCTCTCTCCCACAGCAAAAGAACAAAAAATAACACCACCCTTCCACAGTAAAAGAACACGCAAAAGAACACAAAATAACACCTCTCTCCCACAGTAAAAAGAACAGAAAATAACACCTCTCTCCCACAGTAAAAGAACACGCAAACACACTGTCGGGACGCAAACAGTCTGTGGAGAA
>NC_091568.1:2467642-2473351 GCF_042767895.1 Penaeus vannamei
GAAAACAGTATAATATCATGTTAGTTAACAGCCTCGAAATATTGTGTCATTGCATTTGTTGACCGAGTACATATGGCATTACTGTGCATCGCTGTTTACGAATAAAAAGTTTTGAAAGAGAGTATTGTTGCATGTACTGTACTAATTGGTATATTTGAATTGGTTTGTCCGTAACTTCACAAACATATGTGGGAATCTGTATGAACTCCCTGACAATGAACTGAGAGAGAGAGAGAGAGAGAGAGGGAGAGGGAGAGGGAGAGGGAGAGGGAGACAGGGAGAGGGAAAGAGGGAGAGGGAGAGAGAGGGAGAGGGAGAGGGAGAGAGAGAGAGAGAGAGGGAGAGGGAGAGAGAGAGAGAGAGAGAGAGAGAGAGAGAGAGAGAGAGACAGAGAGAGAGAGAGAGAGAGAGAAAGGAGAGAGAGGAGAGAGAGAGAAAGAGGAAGAGAAAGAGGAAGAGAAAGAGAAAGAGAAAGAGGAAGAGGAAGAGGAAGAGGAAGAGGAAGAGGAAGAGGAAGAGGAAGAGAGAAAGACAAAGAGAAAGAGATTCCTTAATACATACCACAAACACATCAAACAACCAATTATCCAAAACCACCCAACAAGCAAACGACACTTCACATTCACGCTCACAAAGTCCACCAAGAGAATACTACAAAACCTCTCATTACTTGCACTCTGCCATTTTTCGAGCAATAGTTTTCATTTTCACTTTTTTTGAAAGAAAGAGAAAGAGAAGTTGCGAGATGTCAGTCTGCAACTGGCCCCGAGGGAAATCTGAACAAGGCAGTTTCTTGCAGGCGACTCTTTATGATCTTCCTTGGGAGTTGTAAGACAAAACGGGATATTTCTTGAGAAAAAGGAGATAATGCAATCAGTAAATTAATGATATTGTCTGTAGGGATTATAACCTCTGTGATAATGATAATGATGATGGTGTTGCAACAATGATAGTAATGATAATGATAATAAAAATTATTACAATAATGACAATGGTAATGATGACGATGGTGAAGATGACGATGAAGATGATGATGATGATGATGATGATAATGATAATGATAATCATAATGATGATGATGATATTGATAATGATAATGATGATAATGGTAATGATAATCATAATGATAATGATGATGATAATGATAATAATGATAATAATGATAATAATAATGATAATAATGATGATAATGACAACAAAGATAATAGCTTCACAATAATAATGAAAAATAGTATCAATGATAGTGATAACAATATTATTAATATTGATGATAACACCAGCAATGAAACAAAGCAAAGCAAACATAACAACGCTAGTAAGGATAATAATGATAAAGACAATGATAATCAAAATAATAATGATTATGAAAATGATGATGACAATGTTAATAATGATCGTAATAACAATGATAATAATAATAATAGGATCATAATATGATGATGAGAATAATAGGATCATAATATGATGATGATAATGATAAAGATGATGATAATAATAAAGATGATGATGATAGTAATAATGATAATAATTATTATAATGACAATTATGTACTAAAGATAATATCAACCCTACCTTAAGCATATTAATATTTACTTCAAATCAGTGTTACCGTGACATAAAGTATCTATCATTATCTATCATTTTAACTTCTCAAATGAACTTCATTTACGTTGCAAAACCTCTGCAAAACCAGACTTTCTTTATCGCATAAGGTTTGCTCAACCCTTGAAGAACTTTTCGAATGATAAGCTCTATTATGAAACCAAAAATAATTCCGCTTTCGTTAATCTGAATTGACTCAGGCTGTACAAACACGTTTAGACAAACAGAGGGAGAAGAGGTGTGTAAATACCTCGAGAGGGTGTTAGAGCGAGAGGGAGTGGGAGTGGGAGTGGGAGTTTTAGAGAGGGTGAGAGAGATGAGGGACCGGGGAGGGAGGAGGGGGAGGAGGAGGAGGAGAAGAGAGAGAGGGGGAAGGAGAGAGAGAGGGGGAAGAAGAGAGAGAGGAGGAAAGAGAAAGAGAAAGGGGGAAGGAGAGAAAGAGAGGGGGAAGGAAGGAGAGAGAGAGGGGGGGGAGAGAGAGAGAGGGGCAAGGAGAGAAAGAGAGAGGGGGAAGCGAGAGAGATGGAGGAGGAGAGGAGAAGTGAGAGAGAGAGAGGGGAAGAGGAGAGAGAGAGGGAGAAGGAGAGAGAGAGGGGGAAGAGAGAGAAAGAGAGGGGAAGGAGAGAGAGAGAGAGAGAGGGGGCGTGGGAGTGGAGAGAGAGAGAGAGAGGGGAAGCGAGAGAGAGGGAGAGGAGGAACAAGGAGAGAGAGAGGGGGAAGGAGAGAGAGGGAGGAGGAGAAGAGAGAGAGAGAGAGGGAAGGAGAGAGAGGGAGGAGGAGGAGGAGGGAAGAGAGGAGAGAGAGAGGGGAAGGAGAGAGAGAAGGAGGAGGAGAGAAGAGAGAGAGAGGGGAGGGAAGGAGAGAGAGAGGAGTGGAAGGAGAGAGAGAGGGGAGGGAGGGGCAAGGGAGAGAAAGAAAGGGGGAAGGAGAGAGAGAGGGTGGGAGGAGAGAGAGAGGGGGGGAGGAGAGAGAGGGGGCAAGGAGAGAGAAAAGAAAGGGGGAAGGAAGGAGAGAGAGAGGGGTCGGAGGAGAGAGAGAGGGGAAGAAGGAGAGAGAGAGAGAGGGAGGAGGAGGAGGAGAGAGACGGGGAAGGAGAGAGAGAGGGGCAAAGGAGAGAGAGGGGAAAGAGAGAGAGAGAGAGGGAAAGAGAGAGAGACGCAGGGGAGAAGAGAGAGAGAGGGGGGAGAGGGGAGAGAGAAAAGGAGCATGGGGGGAAGGAGAGAGAGAGAGAGGGGGAAGGCAGAGGAGAGAGAGAGAGGGTGAAGGAGAGAGAGAGGGGAAAGGAGAAAGAGAGAGGGGGAAGGAGAGAGAGAGAGAGAGGGGGAGGAGAGAGAGAGAGAGGGAAGGGAGAGAGAGAGAGAGGGAAGGGAGAGAGAGGGGGGGAAGAGGAGAGAGAAAGAAAGGGGGAAGAGGAGAGAGAGAGGGGGTGGGAGGAGAGAGAGAGGGGGGGAGGAGAGAGAGGGGGCAAGGGAGAGAAAGAAAGGGTGGAAGGAGAGAGAGAGGGGTGGGAGGAGAGAGAGAGGGGGAAGGAGAGAGAGAGAGAGGAGGGAGGAGGAGAAAGAGACAGGGGAAGGAGAGAGAGGGGCAAAGGAGAGAGAGAGGGAAGAGAGAGAGAGACAGGAGAAGAGAGAGAAGAGGGGGAAGGAGAGAGAGAAAGAGATGGGGAAGGAGAGAGAGAGAGAGGTGGAAGGCAGAGAGAGAGAGGGGGGAAAGGAGAGAGACGGGGGAAGGAGAGAGAGAAGAGAGAGGGGGAAGGAGAGAGAGGGGGGGAGGGAGGAGAGAGGGAGGAGAGAGGGAAGGAGAGGAAGAGAGGGAGGGAAGGAGAGAGGGAGGGAGGGAAGGAGAGGAAGAGAGGGAGGGTGGAAGGGAGAGAGAGAGGGGGAAGGAGAGAGAGAGAGAAGGGAAGGAGAGAGAAAGGGGAGGGAAGGAGAGAGAGAGAGGGAAGGAGACAGAGAGGAGGGAAGGAGACAGAGAGAGGGAAGGATAGAGATAGAGAGAGAGAGAGAGAGAGAGAGAGAGAGAGAGAGAGAGAGAAGGGAGAGAGAGAGGAGAGAAATGATAGAGAGAGAAGAGAGAGAGAGGAAGAAAGATAAGAGAGAGAAGAGAGAGAGAGAAAAAAAAGATAAGAGAGAGAAGAGAGAGAGAGAAAGAAAGATAAGAGAGAGAGGAGGAAAGAAAGACGGGATATGAGAGAAAATGAAAGATAGACAGGTAGATACAACGGTAGATAGATAGATAAAAATAAATAGATAGACGGATAGATAGATAGAGAGTAAGAAAGAGAAATATATACTGATAAAGAAGAACGAAGTAAGGATGGAATGGAATGGAGAGTGGTACAGAGAAAGAAGAAAATACACCTGTAATTATTTCATTTCTTCATTAAGCGACATCATTACGTGGATAATGATACCACAAACACGCACACCACATTTAGAGAAGGGAAAGGAGAGAGAGAAAAAAAATCATACGGAGTAAGAGAAAATAAGAGAGAGAGAGAGAGAGAGAGAGAGAGAGAGAGAGAGAGAGAGAGAGAGAGAGAGAGAGAGAGAGAGAGAGAGAGAGAGAGAGAGAGACAGACAGATAGATAGATAGAGAGAGCGAGATAGAGAGAGAGAGTGAGAGAAAGAAAGAAAGAGAGAGAGAAAGAGAAAGAGAGAGCAAGACAGATAGACAAATAGAGAGAAAGAAGGAGATTAGAAAGGCAACCAAAGGAGGGATTAGAAATAATTAGATATGCATAAACCGAATGAAGGAAGGAGGGGAGGCAGACCGAGTAATAATTTCATAAACATATTAGCACGTTCACAAAGCCACTTCGACACACCGCCACGATCCTTCGTAATTAACCAACCTGTTACCTCTGAGAAAAGAAAGGAACGAAAATCCTGTTATTTGAAGCATTGTGTGTATTCCTTTTTCTATTTCTTTTTCTTTTTTTGTGGTGTGCTGGGGAGGGGGAAGGGGGAGGGGGAGGGGGGAGGGGGAGGGGGAAGGGGGCGTCCCATATGAAAAGGATTTGTTGTAATCCAAACCTTTAGGAGTTTCTGAAGTCTATAATAGGTTTGCCGAGAACTTTGTAGGTTCTTCTGTGAGTTTCATCTCCTGCCGCGCGGGGATGAAAATGATATGTAAATTTCCTGCAACTTCAGCCATTCTCGTTTCGTTCCAGAATGCTGTAGTCTGGCCCGGGACCCCTGGACGCCCTGGGCCTCGCGCAGAGGGAGCCCCTTGGCCAAGCCGCCCGCCGCCGCGACCATGTGATCCGGCCGCGCCCACGCCTGCCCCTGCGTGCCGTGGATGAGGAGGAGGCGCTCCGTGCGGGACGATGCCGCGGGAGTTTCAGCATCCGTGTCACAAGCTGTCGTGGAGGCTGGACGAGAACTATGAGTCGGCGGAGGAGGTGGACTACATCGAGGGCCCGGCGGTAGCCCAGCGGGGCGGCCCAGACGGTGCGACGCCTTGGCTCAGGGAGAGGGAGCCCCTCTGCCGCAACGCCCAGACGCCGAGGCACCATGGCTCCGCCGAGACGCAGCCCTTGGTCGATCCCCGTCGGGCGGTGCTCCTGCCGGGCTACTGCCAGGACGACATCCCGCTGTGGGACCACCCCGACCCGCCGGAGTTCGTCAACGGCGCCTCCACCGGCCACTTCCAGCCCTGCGACGACATCCCCTGCATCGTCGAGTCGGAGAACTCCCTGGGCTCGGACTCGAACCTCCGGGACGACCTCACGACGTACGCCACGACCAACGCCAGAGGAGGGGGAGGAGGAGGAGGGTTCGACACGCTGGACGCCCCTCGAGGCTACAAGGCCCTGGCGCGGAGGTCCCTGGACTCGATGCGGCCCTCGGTCACGCTCAGCAAGATCAACGACTTCGTGCAGCGAGCCAAGTCGGAGGTGTTCGAGGGCGAGGACTCGACCCGAACCCGACTCCGACACCTGATTCGGAACCACGGCTACAGCGACGACACCCAAAGGTAGATGCAGCGTTTGTCTTGCTTTTCCTCCTTCTGTCGGACGCAAAGGGCTAAGGGTCCTCGCGCCGCAGACGTCGAGTTGAAGCTCATTGGACTCTTTCTCATTTTCCCTTTCTACAGAGCAACGCC
>NC_091568.1:2496351-2501351 GCF_042767895.1 Penaeus vannamei
GGTGGGATGGAGAGTAGAGGGAGGGAGGGAGGAGGAGGGAGGGAGAGAGGGAGGGAGGGAGGGAGGGAGGGAGAGAGGGAGGAGGGAGGGAGGGAGGGTAGGGAGGGAGGGAGGGAGGAGGGAGGGAGAGGGAGGGAGGAGAGGAGGGAGGGAGAGGGAGGGAGAGAGAGGGAGGGAGGGAAAGAGGGAGGGAGAGAGAGGAGGGAAGAGGGAGAGAGAGAGGGAGGGAGAGAGAGGGAGGGAGGGAGGAGAGAGATAGATAGATGAGAGGAGAGAGATAGATAGAGAGGGAGGGAGGGAGGGAGAGGGAGGGAGTAGGAGAGAAGGAGGGAGGGAGTGGGAGAGGAAGGAGAGAGAGAGAGGGGAGGGAGGGAGGAAGGAAGGGAGAGAGGGAGGGAGGGAGAGAAGGAGAGAGGGAGAGGGAGGGAGGGGGAAGGCGAGAGAGGGAGGGAGGGGGGAATGGAGGGAGGGAGGGAGGAAGGGAGGAAGGGAGGGAGAGGGAAGGGAGGGGAGGGAGGGAGAATGGGGAGAGAGGGAGAGAGGAAGGGAGAGAGAGAATGAGAGAGGGAGAGAGGGAGAGGGGAGAGAAGGAGAGAGGGAGAGGAAGGGAGGGGAGGAGGAGGAGAGAGAGAGAGAAGGAGGGAGGAGAGGGAGGGAGGGAGGAAGAGAGAGAGAGAGGGAGAGAGGGAGGGAGAGAAGGAGGAGGGAGGAGAAGGAGGGAGAGGAGGGAGGGAGGAGGGAGGAGGGAGGTAGGGAGAGAGAGAGAGGGAGGGAGTGAGGGAGAGGGAGGAGTGAGAGGAGGAGAGAGATAGATAGAGAGGGAGGAGGAGAGGGGGGAGGGTGGGAGGGAGGAGGGAGGGAGGGGAGGGAGGGAGGGAGAGGGAGGGAGGGAGGGAGGGAGAGGGAGGGAGGAGTTAGAGGGAGGGAGGAGGGGAGAGGGAGGGAGGGAGCGAAGGGAGAGGACATAGAGAGAGAGAAAATGGTATAGATAGATAGATAGAGGAGCGAGAGAGGAGAAATGGTATATATATGTATTATATATATATACATATATATATATATATATATATATATATATATATATATATATATATATATATATATATATATATATATATATATATACATACATATATATATATATATATATATATATATATATATATATATATATATATATATATATATAGAGAGAGAGAGAGAGAGAGAGAGAGAGAGAGAGAGAGAGAGAGAGAGAGAGAGAGAGAGAGAGAGAGAGAGAGAGAGAGATACATAGTTAGATAAATAGAGAGAAAGCGAGTGCGGAGCCAAGTTGTGGAAAATGGAAAAGAAATCTAGAATGGAAAAGAAAACGGAAATTGGAAGAGAAGTGGAGGGGAGACTAAAACATGTTTCTGTTAAGTGGCCTTTACAGAAGGGGATCGTAAAAGAAAGAATTTGCATGAGCACTTTGTAAGGAAGAGAAATGTGATAATTTGCAGACAATAAAAAGGGATTAATGGTTTCAGTGAACTAGCCATTAATAAATGTATAACAGAGAACTCTAATGAACATAATGACACCAATTATTTTTTTTGTGCGTGTATTAGCAAGTTTTATAAGAAAGTGCAGTTCGGTTTCTATGACTATGGCTATTCGTATCCCTGAATGACACCTTGTAGCATATACTGGTCATACATGCATCCACAAAAATTCAAAACATACAAAACACAACACACACACACCAAACACAAAACACAGACACACGCACACACACAACACACACAGACACAACACATACACACCAAACACACAGACACACACACATAAAAAACACACACACCAAACACAAAATACACACACACACCAAACACAAAATACACACACACACACACACACACGCACAAACACACACACTAAACACAAAAACACACACACACACACAAAAAAACACACACACACACACAAAAACACACACACTAAACACAAAACACACACACACATACACAAACACACACACACAAAACACACACACACACACACACACACACACACACACACACACACACACACACACACACCAAACATACACACACACACACACACACACACACAAAACACACACACACACACACACACACACACACACACACACATGTAATCTGGAAATTTGCAATATGCAGCTATGATCTAACTCGAAATGTCAGACACATTTCTTTTCTATCAAACAAACCTTTTTTTTTCCTTTTTCTATTTATTCCCTTTTATTCAACATTTTTACCGAGGCAAAGGAGCAGTTGACAGGTTATTGATGACAGATGACGTATTGGCATGTCAGCAATAGAGATTAAATGACCCATAACTTGTGACGAGAAATATTGAAATAACATTAATTTCATTGGCACACATTCCAGTCAGCCAGTCATCACCAATCAGTCATGTGCATTTTCCTCTCAATACAGAAGATGAGTGAATAGATTGATAGATAAATGAATAGATAAGTAGATAGATTAATAAACCAAGTATAGATAGATATTTGGAACTGGACTAAAAAAAGAAAGAAAGAAAAAGAAAGTTGATTATTGAATCTGAAACATATCAATTACATTTCAGTCTAGAAATTGCACGAAATAGGCAGAAATTTGCTTGGAGATTCAATTGAAAAGAAAAGATAAAGAAAAAAGGTGTGCTTTGATAAGGAAGAGTCTATGATATATCTTATATTACATATTTGTATTGATTATATTATCTCTCACTCTTTCACTCTCCTTACATCTCTCTCTCTCTCTCTATCTCTCTCTCTCTCTCTCTCTCTCTCTCTCTCTCTCTCTCTATCTATCTTTCTTTCTCTCCTCTTCCTTCTTTCTTTCCGAATTTGGCAAAGGTCCAGTTGGAAGTCAGACAACCTTCCTTAGACCTGCGAGACGACAAGACAGACGAGCAAGAAAGTATTTTGGCATCGATAAAGGTCGTTCTCTCCACAGGAAATCACAGGAAACTAGACCTTATGTTTTTATTTAACAGCATAGAACCAGTATTTTTTCAGGAAACGTTACAGTAATGCAGGTTATGTTTATGGCATTTTTTGTTATATCTAGTTATTAGACGTTTTATTTTATTAGTTTTATTTTAAATCCCATACTCAGTGTTTTAAAGATGTGATAGCAAATGAATAACTGGATATTGATTTAACAATTTAGTTATGAAAATAAACACACACATGTACATAAATACAAACACACAGGCACATACACATATCTATCTATCAGTCTATCTACCTATCTATCTATCTATCTATCTATCTATCTATCTATCTATATGCCACGGATGTACATTTAGCACATCACATCATCCCTGCTAACTAGACTCCCAAGACCATGTATCAAAATGAGCCTCGGGTTACCTCCTCTCACGAAATTCCTCCATAGTTTCCCCAATGAATACAAGCACACACACAGCGCCTCCCTGTAGCCTGGTCGTGCAATAAACATTCCACTTGGGCTTCTCATTTCGGGGGGAAGTTAATAGCTTCCTCAGATTATCACAGTTTCCCCCCGAACATCACGGCCATGGGAGAGGGAGGCTGATGGGAGGAATCGCCAGGGAAGTACTCTGAAGTACCTGATGGGGTGATTCGGAGGGGCGCTCCTGGGTAACGGCCGACACTCGGGTCCTCTGAGTCGGACGCACCTGTTGCCCTTCGTGTAATGCGCCGCTTTTACTCACCTGCTGTACGAACCTCTTCGGAAAGTCCTCTTGGCCAGACCCCTTTACCAAACCCCTTTACTGACCGTTGTAGTTGGCAGCTGTTGCAGAAGATACGACTCTTTTTGTGCCACTGAACAAACATCACGACTTTGTGCTCTGATAGGGGCTTTTGGGAAGGGGAAACTCAGACGGACTTCCCTTTGCAGTCTGCGGAGTTCTGCTGCAAAATCAATATCTCGTTTATGTGAAGTGGCAGCGTACAGAAAGGTCTCTTAATTTATGGACTTGTTTACGTAAATACTCACTGTAAAAAGTTATGATAAATAGATAATTAATGGGAGCTTTTGGGAAAGGTACACATTTCCATTCTGAAGCGGATTTTTTGTTTATTTATTTATTTTTTTTTTCTTTCTTTTTAGTTCCCTTTGTTCCAGAACGAATATGATATTCCGCGAACTGGGAGTTCACAATTCCGCGAACTGCGAGTGCACATTTCATCCAAAGCACCGGAATTTATTGCCGTTAATCTTTCACATCTGAAAAAAAATTATTAGTGTAATTAATTTCTGTGTTACTGGTTACTCACTGAACTCACTACATAGATAGATAGATAGATAGATAGGCAGACAGACACATAAACAGATGTAGATAGATAGGTAGATAGACAGATACGCAGATAGACAAAGATAGACAAATGTAGATCAAGATATAGGCATATAGGCAGACAGACAGACAGTGAGGAAATTGTAATGCAGAGAAGACGAATATAGACCTTAAACAATAGATGAAAGATAGATAAAGATAAAAAAAATGTAGATAGAGAAAACAGAACGAATTGCCAAGGAGAAAGAGCATAGACTGTTGAAATGAAAGATAGATAGATAGAATGAGTGGTAAATACAGAGATAAAATGCAGATAGCAGAGAAAACAGAACAAAGTGACAAGTAATATAAAGATTATCTATCATTATTACTACTACTGTTATTATTATGATAACTATTACTATTACTATCATTTATTATTGCTGTTATTATTATTATTTTCATTATTGTTGTTATTATCAGTATTATCATCATCATCATTATTATTATTATTGTTGTTATTGATATTACTGTTATTATTATTATTATTGTTATTATTGTTAGTATTATTATTATTATCATTATTATCATTATTATTATTATTATTATTATTATTATTATTATTATTATTATTATTATTATTATTACTATTATTATCATTATCGTTATTATTAGTATTACTATTATTACTATTATTATCATCATCATCATCATTATCATTACTATTATTA
>NC_091568.1:2521351-2523851 GCF_042767895.1 Penaeus vannamei
AGAGAGAGAGAGAGAGAGAGAGAGAGAGAGAGAGAGAGAGAGAGAGAGAGAGAGAGAGAGAGAGAGAGAGAGAGAGAGAGAGAGAGAGAGAGAGAGAGAGAGAAGGAAACAATTCAATTTAACAAAGAAATAGTGGCCGACAGACACGCAAAATATTTTGTCATTTGTCATATTCCCAGCCTAAGAAAATACAAACTATAAATAAAAAGCTAAAAAGAGTAAAAAGAGAAACAAAACGACCAAAGAAAAAAACGAAACAAAATCACCAGAGAGAACCACGAGAACGAAAAGAAGGGGGAGATACAGGCGCTCGATAAGAAGAACAAGGAAAATGGGGGAGAGAAAAACGCTTAATACGAACGGTGGGCGGCATCGACGACCGCGCGCGAGAGAGAGGGGCGGTCGTGCGGGCGGCCTGAGCTCAGTGCCGGGTGGGACAGTGAGGAGAACGGGTCGGAGAAGCGGTGGTGGGCGTGAGCAGGAGCGAGGGGACGAGAGCAGGGCGACAACGTGGAGAAAGGGGGAAAGTGGAAGTGTTCGTCGACGGGGTTTGGTTGTGGAGGGGAAGAGGGGTGGTTGTCGATCGTGATGGGCTGTGTAAGGATTTTTTTTGGGGTGGTTTTAAGGGGGGGGATATAGCGTGGTGGTCTTTATCGTTGTGTTTTGTCAGGGTAAGGGGGCAAGTCTTCCATTCCGATCGTGATTATTGCTTATCAGTTTCTCGTGTGAAGAACGTGAACACCCGTCATAACGAATTACTCTCATTAACATCTTTCCTCAATTACCTGATCAAAATATATAATTATTTTTAATCGATCGTTATTGAGACTGGTTACTTGACGTTGCCCAAGTGTGAATTACCACATGGGGGCAACATAACGTAACTTTGATGAAAACCACATCTCAGGTTGGATCTGCTAAAAACCGGATGTGATGCAGACATCTGCGTGGAGTAATTATTCACTCTGAAAGCATATGTTTAAAAAATATTGATGTAAAGACAGGGGGTTACAAATAGTTTATTTTTACGAGAAATTTGTATTTAGATATAAAGACAAAAGAAAAAAGAATGAGTGAAGTAATTGCAAGTGTGAACTTGTGTAGAATAAACTATTGTAATGGGCAAATTGATGCTAACATAAATTGCAACCATTAGTGTTAACTTATTTTTATCCATTTAGTTCCGCAATTTTGGTTACGTGGATTTAATATATCCAAGTCGACTGAGCACAGTAAATTGCGTTTGTTAACCTATGGAAAAGAAAAATGAATGTTCCACTTGTTGACTTTGACATAATGCCTACCTCCGTGAAGATACAATAAAGTAATTAATGAATAAATAGATAGGTAAATACATAAATAGAAATGTGAATAAATAGATGAATAAGTGAATAATGTGCAAGACCTTTCCGACGAGTAATATTTATAACGTGTGCATGTTCGCGGTTTGGTGCTTCTCCCACAAAACCTAAACAGGAAGATTGCTGACCCTAAATGAACAATATTAAAGGTCAGTCCGTAGCACAATGACCTGATGTTTCTGGTTCTACCGAAATAGAGCTTACCTGAAGGAAAATGACCTGGGAGGAAACGAATTTTTCATTTAGAGTCGAAATTGTGACCTAACACCGAAAGAGTAGCGCCTTGAGTGTGCTACGGGGACTGACCGGAGAGCATGACCTTATCTTGGCCAACGAGGAGGTCTTCTGATGCCCTCAGGTGACCTTAGCACATAGGTGACCTGGCGAGTTCGTGACGCATTCCCCAAGCAAGAGAACCAAGAATGAGTCAAGTGTGAGTCAACCGAGGGGCAGAGGTGAGTCCGAGAGAGTCCGAAAGCGACTCAGGCAAGATGAGTGACGACGACGAGATCATCGAGGTCAGGGACATCCGTGACCTCCGACCTCGGGTCAAGGCGTCGCTCTCTGGATGGGGGTCACACGCGAGCTTCCACAGCGTGCGGCTCGACTCTAATGACAGGTCAGTTACAGGCGTATTTGGGTGTGTGTGATCGTATGTGTGTGTTTGTTTGTGAATGAATGTACGTGTGCGTGTGTGTGTGACCGTATGTGAGTGTGCGTGTACGTATTTGTGTGTGTGATCGTATGTGTGTGTTTGTTTGTGAGTGTACGTGTGCGTGTATGTGTGTGTGTGACCGTATGTGAGCGTGCGTGTGCGTATTTGGGTATGTGTGACCGTATGTGTGTGTTTGTTTGTATGTGTACGTGTGCATGTGTCTGAATGAACGAATAAGTATATATACATATATGCGTTCGTGCGTATCTGCACTTATGTAGAACCAAAATATCCCTTTATACATACATTCACCAATGATCATAAATAAATAAATAAATAGATAAATAAAAATACGTGGCCGATGTTCGCTTCCAAGTCCTCCGAGTCACACTCACTCTCTCCTTCAAAGGAACGTGTGAGAGTCAAGATGTTTTCGCGATCAAAGACCGGTGGGTGGGGGGGCGGGGGGTGGGGGGTGGTAGGT
>NC_091568.1:2534847-2539847 GCF_042767895.1 Penaeus vannamei
GGGACCCCCGTTCATTCTATTGGGGAGAGATACACGTGTCTATCTCATAGCTGGAGATACACGTGTATATCTTATAACTGAGAGAGATGCACGTGTCTATCTCATAGCTGGAGATGCACGTGTCTATCTCATAATTGGGAGAGATACACGTGTCTATCTCATAGCTGGAGATACACGTGTATATCTCATAACTGAGAGAGATGCACGTGTCTATCTCATAGCTGGAGATGCACGTGTCTATCTCATAGCTGGAGATACACGTGTATATCTCATAACTGAGAGAGATACACGTGTCTATCTCATAGCTGGAGATGCACGTGTATATCTCATAACTGAGAGAGATGCACGTGTCTATCTCATAGCTGGAGATACACGTGTCTATCTCATAATTGGGAGAGATACACGTGTCTATCTCATAGCTGGAGATACACGTGTATATCTTATAACTGAGAGAGATGCACGTGTCTATCTCATAGCTGGAGATGCACGTGTCTATCTCATAATTGGGAGAGATACACGTGTCTATCTCATAGCTGGAGATACACGTGTATATCTTATAACTGAGAGAGATGCACGTGTCTATCTCATAGCTGGAGATACACGTGTCTATCTCATAATTGGGAGAGATACACGTGTCTATCTCATAGCTGGAGATACACGTGTATATCTCATAACTGAGAGAGATACACGTGTCTATCTCATAGCTGGAGATGCACGTGTCTATCTCACACCTGGAGAGATACACGTGTCTATCTTATAGCTGGAGAGATACACGTGTATCTTTCATAACTGAGAGAGATACACGTCTATCTCTTATACCTGGAGAGATACACGTGTATATCTCATACCAGGAATGGCAGAGGTTCGGGTCCTGGTCAGGGAGGGTTGTTATTTATCATTTATTTCCCCTTATGTTAGCATTATTATTTATTCACCCTTCCTGATTCACATGAATCTTTATTCATAGTTGTTCTGGAGTGTATGAGGCTACAGAATTCCAGGAAAAATAAAACACACGAGGCTAATTAACATAATTACATGAGATTGATCAACAGAGGTAATAATATTCTTTGCACACAAAACTACTCAGAATTAAAAGAGGTTTACATTATCATAATTCTAATTCCCAATTGCCCATAGAATTATCTGAGTGATGCAGAGCGTGAGGAGATTCTTTGTGAATTTTAAGAGGATTAAATTTAGCGTGCAATTAATTTCATCCTGTGAGGCATGCATATTGGATTCAACATATATTATCGCGCTCACCCATGTCAAGGAAAATGGAAACGCGGAATCGTAAATGACATGACACCGAAGTTTCTTCCTTTGACACTGCACTGCGCGATTGCAAATTCCAAAGGGTGGGGAAGTTGCAATGCACTACCAATATGAAATCAGTTAAGACACACTCAAACATAAACATACATATATGGTATATCTAAATGTGTGTGTGTAAATATGTGTATATATGTGTGTGTGTGTGTGTGTGTGTATGTATGTGTGTGTGTGTGTGTATGTGTGTGTGTGTGTGTGTGTGTGTGTGTGTGTGTGTGTGTGTGTGTGTGTGCGCGCGCGTGTGCATACATACACACATTAATAATTAATTCCTGCGGCGAGTCGGCGGCAGCGAGCAGAACCGCGAACCTCGGAGGCGCGCCGCAATTTCCCCGTTCGTGTGCCTTTGCTTCCATGGCTTCCCCGGCGTCTCGAGGCATCCCATTGTGCTTCCTCGGCTGCCTAATCTCCCTCTCTAAGAAGCTTAGGGATTTGAATAGAGTCCGAAAAGAACTTATTCAGTTTTTAAGTCTCGTAATGAATGGCTTGAGAAAAAATGCGTGACTCCTTGCAGCAATGGAGCAAGCTGTAATTTTGTGAAGATTTTTTTTTTTAAGACATTCTGGTTCAGACGAGGTTTATTCAGCTCTAAATATGCGGTAGTATTGTTTACGCCGTGTATTGCGAATGTGCACCAAGAGATGGAAGTCTAATTTTAACATTCTTACAAAAGAAAGTATCTTTATGAGAAATATCCTCGAAGGATGATCCATTAAACAACAAAATATTACATTTCACTTGAATTATATGCCATATAGATTAAAAAAAAAAAAAAAAAAAAATCCTGTGCATGGCTTGAAGAATACATGTTCCAAACAAGACATTTCGAGGCATCTATATCAAGATTTATTTCTTATCATTCCCCCTATTATTATCTCCTTCTAAGACCCCTTTCCTAAAGCAACATAACACTCTCGTAAAGTCAACCACAAAAGCAACCAGACAATCTAAATAAAAAGAGAAAGAAATTTGGCTAAAGACACACCAAAGAAGGAGAGAAAAGAGAAAAAATCTGGCCGAAGACACGACGAAGGAGGAGACAAAAGAGAAATCTGGCAGAGGCACAATGAAGGAGGCAAGAGAGAAGAAATCTGGTCAAAGACACGGCGAAGAAACACGCTATGAAGGAGAGTCGCTTTTGGACATGTTACGCCTTTTTACACCCGTTGTGGTTAGGGTTTCACGGCTGATGAAGTGCACAAAGGGCCGGGAAATACGTTTTTTTTTTTTTTTTTTTTTTGGGGGGGGGGGGGGTAGAGGATGACCAGTTGGGGTTGGGAAGGGAGGAAGGAGGGAGTGGGGGGAGGGGAGGCAGCGGTAGACGCAGAACATGGGGGTAGGGAGGGGGTGGAGGGGCTTAATGGGGGGAGGAAAAGGAAATGGGAAGGGAGAGATTATCACACAGCCAAAGTACGTTAGCAGGGAGGGGGAGGGGGGGGGGAGTACCTACTGGGGGGGGAGGGAAGGAGATGGATATAACACAGTTCAGAGGAAATGTGGTAAACGCGCTGGCAATAAAGGGCGGAGGGAGGGGTATGGGAGGGAAAGTAGGACACGGAGTGAGGGCGAGGGAGAGATGGAGGGAGGGAGAGAGGGAGGGAGGGAGAGAGTGGGAGAGGGAGAGAGGGTTAAGAGTTGGAGTGAGAGAGGGAGAGAGGGTAAGGAAGAGAGAGGAGGGAGGGTATGAGGGAGCGGGGAGAGAGGGGAGGGAGGGAGAGAGGGAGAGAGGGAAGGGAGGGAGAGAGAGAGAGAGAGAGAGAGAGAGAGAGAGAGAGAGAGAGAGAGAGAGAGAGAGAGAGAGAGAGAGAGAGAGAGAGAGATACACATATACAGAAAACCAAACAGACAGACAAATAAGCAGAAGCAAAGAGAGATAGAAAAAAAAACATATCTAAAGACAAAGCTTAAAATAAAAACGCACACACACATAAGAATCCTCGCTATACCTCCATTACCAGATCTCTCTCTCTCTCTCTCTCTCTCTCCCCCCCCCCCAAAAAAAAATACAAATTCGATATCACACTCGACACCAGCCACCGATAGAATCAATGTAGGACCTTTGTCATGAGATATCGATCAGTGGGAATCCTTTTGTGTCGGGTCTGGATAGCGAAAGGGATGCGTCTACAACAGGAGGAGGTCTGGCCATGTGTCTCTCGGTTCGCTGGCGCTGTGTTTCGGAGCGAAGAGTTGAAGCGAAACGTGATGGTGAAGCTGGTTCGGGGTCGAGTGGGATCTCTGTGTGTTTGTAGAGGGTGGTGAGTGGGGTTCGTTGTATGTGGGGGTTGTAGGGTATGTGGTACGTGGGGTTGTAGAGTTTGTTGTATATGGGGTTGTAGGGTTCGGTGTGCGTGGGGTTGTACAGTTCGTGGTACGTGGGGTTGTAGAGTTTGTTGTACTTGGGGTTGTAGAGTTCGTTGTATGTGGGGTTGTAGAGTTGTAGGCATTACCTATCCACTCATACATGAGTAAGGATAGCGAAGTTTTACACACACTCCCCGTAGGCACTCGGTATATATAGAAAGAGCAGTTACTGCCTTCGTTATTTACCTTGTATTTCTTTGCTTGTTTTTTCCTATCATTAAGAGCAGTTCAAATCCCAAATTAGACATTCTGAGGTTAATTCAATGAAAGATGGAATTAATGCACTGGCCGCATTGATATCATGAATTTATAACCTCTCTGACAGGGATTCGAACCCCTCCGGATATCTGATTTGGGATCTGAACTGCTCTTAATGATAGGAAAAAACAACAACAAAGAAACACAAGGTGAATAACGAAGGTAGTAATTTGAAATAATGATAATAATAATAAGGTTGAAGAAGATAGATAGACTGTAATTTAGACCAGCCAAAAAAATAATCAAGAAAATGCTCAAGAATGAAGCTTCTTCCACCTACACCAAGCAAGCAAGCAAAAAAAAAAAAAGAAAAAAAAAGAAAAAAAAAAAAAAAAGAGAGAGAGAGAGAGAGAGAGAGAGAGAAAGAGGGGAAGAAAAAAAAAAGATAAAAATAGCACAGCTCTAATTAACTAGGAGGAGGAGGAATGTGCCGCGCTCGTTGACCCTCTAAATAGCGGAGAAATAGCTAGCTTTTCCCAGCTAGTAAAGACTCGTTTCATGAATATTTCGCCAAGTCGACCTTTGTGCTTGTGTGTTCTCGTGTTTGGGTCTGTTGGGTTAGCTTAATTAATTTCTAGAATAAAAATAAAAGCAGTCTATTGATTTCTGTGACGAGCATGCACACAGACGGATGGTGACGTGTGCAGTTTCTTTCTTTTTTTTCTTTTTTTTCTTCTTTTTTTTTCATTGAGGACGAAGGGTATATGACCGTATGCATGCACACACACGCACGCGAGCACACATAAAAAAAAGTCCTTGGTACTTCTTTTTGTTTCTTTTTCGTCTTTTTATTTTAACATCAAACGAAAGGTATTTTATTTGTAGATGTTCGTATAGAATATGTATGTTATATACGTATGTTTGTATGTATGTTTGTATTTATATGTCTTATATGTATGCATGTATGTTGTAATATATGTATATGTCATGTATGTATGTATGTTTCTATGTATGTATGTTTCTATGTATGTATGTTTCTATGTATGTATATGTCATGTATGTATGTATGTATGTATGTATGTATGTATGTATGTATATTTGTA
>NC_091568.1:2544847-2549847 GCF_042767895.1 Penaeus vannamei
TATATCTATGAGTTTGATGAATGTTGTTAAAATTAATGTAACATCCAAAGAACAAATGTTGGAAGGAATGTCAGGAACAGTTTTGTTACGAATTGTACAATATAATTTCTTCTATTTGCTAATTGACTAAAGGGAGAGCAGTCACGCCCTTTAAATTCTCATATGACTTTAGATGATAAAGAAGAAATGATAATGATAGTAGTAGTATTAGTGGAAATAATGATAACAACAATGATGGTGATAATGATCATAGCGATAATGGTAATAAGGATAAAAGAAGTGATGAAATGGATAAGGATAATAGTAATAATGATAATGATAATGATAATGAAAACAAGAATAAAAATGACAATGATAATGATAATGATAATAATGATAACACTAATGGCAATGATAATAACAATGATAATCACAAAAACAATGATAATGATAATAGAAAGGATGACAATAATAACAACAACAAAAACAACAACAACAGCACCATGAACAACAACAACAAAAAACAACAACACAATAGGACAAAAATATATATATATTTTGCTTCAAACTCTTATCAGAACCAGAACCGTCCTTTATGTAAAATGGTTGTGAGTGATAAGTACTTTTATTTGCCGTTGTACTCGAGTTACGAGGCTCTTTCTCGGGCTTGTCTTATCCTGGAAAAAAAAAAACGTCTCAACAGAAAAAGAAATATTACTTATTTTGCGAAAGCGGATCGTGCTGGGCTTGGAGGGGAAAGAATCTCGTTTGTGAGGAAAGTTTGGTTAGTTAGAAAAATTGTTATCATCTTTATACACACACACACACGCACACACACACACACACACACACACACACACACACATACACACACACACACACACACACATATATATATATATATATATATATATATATATATATATATATATATATATATATATATATATATATATATATATATATATGCGTGTGTATATATATATATATATATATATATATATATATATATATATATATATATATATATATATATATATATATATATATATATATATATATATATGTATATTTATAGATAGATGCATAGATAGATAGACACACGGAAAGATGATTAGCTAAAAAGACAGACAGACATGTGTGAGTGTGTGTGTATATACGTGGGCGGGCATCCCTTTGTGTGAAAGAGAAATCTTACGTAATATCCGATAATCCCAAAACAAAATTGGTCGTCGGGCAGGTAGGTATTGCTGTACGAACATCGATTTTATTGATTTCCGACACGTAATGCCGACAGCTGCCTTGATAAGAGCTGATAAGGGCGGGGATGTTGACTGTGAGGCCGCGACGGAAGGGAGGAACAAGAGGGCGAGCAAGATAAAGGACAGAGAGATAGCGAGGGCGGGAGGGAGGGAGAAGGAGAGAGGCAGAGAGAGAGAGAGAGAAAAGGTCTTTTCAGAAACACACATATATTATATTATATTATATTATATTATATTATATATATATATATATATATATATGTATATATATATATATATATATATATATATATATATATATATATATATATATATATATATCTATGTGTGTATGTGTGTGTGTGTCTGCGTGTCTGCGTGTCTGTGTGTGTGTGCGTATGTGCGTGTGTGTGCGTATGTATACACACATGTACGCTCTCATATAATAAGCTCAGCAACGCGTGAAATAAGCCTGAATCAGCGCGAGAGACTCCATTAACGGGGAGATTAGCAACGTTACGACAATTTGGCTTTTTTTCCGTTTCCGAATACGAGTGTCGGGGTGGGGGTGGGGGGGTGGGGGGGTCGATTATGATAACGGTGAAATGAAGGAAATGAAGATTTTCTGATTTGAATAAAATTTCAGGCAGATTAGATGGCAGGATATTGATCTTTTGCAACGGGATTAAAGCATCTATATCTATCTATATGCACACATACATACATAGATACACACACACACACATACACACACACACACACACACACACACACACACACACGCACACACACACACACACACACACACACACACACACACACACACATATATATATATATATATATATATATATATATATATATATATATATATATATATATATATATATATATATATATATATATAACCAGACAACGGAATCCTCCCCTAACCGAGACACGGAACAGAACACGAAGGAACAGAAGAACGCGAGTGAACAAATGGACAAACTGTTCCCAGCCGCAGCGAGGCTTTGGAACAGACCAACGGATCATCAGACTCATCGATGGGAACAAAAATTATAAGCCGGATTGATCCTATTATCCTCAAAGTCCCTCATCACGGGAAGCAGGGATCCGTTGGGCAAGACGTCCAGGCAACCCAGCTGTTTTATGAGGTCTTGGGAGACGTAATATACAAGATGTTTCGAGGTCACACACTAAATAAATAAATAATAAAATAAAACAAAATAAACAAATAAATAAATATATAAATAAAGTTTGAGATAGTTCGTGAATCCGTCGATGTTGATGGATGTTTTAAATAAATAAATTTTAAATAAATGAATAAATAAAGTTTGACATAGTTCGTGAATCCATCGATGTTGATGGATTTTTTATATGAATAAAGCAAATAAATAAATAAATAAAATGATATAAATGAATAAATGAAAAACGCAATACCGTGTTGATAATATGTTTGTGCATTGTGGGTTTTTCTTCCGAATAAATAGATAAATAAACATTATATAAGAAATAAATACATTTTTTATATAAATATTTTTTTTTATTTTTTTATTTTTTATATATATTTATTTAATTTAATTTAATTTTATTTTGATTTTATTTTATTTTTTATATATATAGATAAAGTTTTGACTGGCGAAGTAGTTGAGACCCGTACGGGCGCGCGTGCTCTCCCTTGGTCTAGGTGACTGATGGTGATTGCACGTCGTCACTGCAAAAGATACGAATTTATCCCAAGTGAAGCGAAAGTAATGTGATTTATATACTCCTTAGGAATTGATCTGCAGCGTGTGAGGGTTTTCTCAGACTAACTGTGTTTATTTAATATTTTCTTAATCTAAGATGCCTGGTATTCGTGAAAATTCGTCAGTGCAAAAGAAGTGAATTTGATTTAAGTGAAGCAGGAGTTATATCAATAAAATCTTAAGGAATTGATATGTAACATGTCGTGAAGATGGAACCATTGACAAAAAAATACCTGTTCTGTTGATTTTGGACGAAATAACGTTGAGTACAAGAATATAACAAAAGCTTTTTCGCTTTATTACTTCTTAAGGATAAAAATAGAATGAGGCATGATGTTACAATAAATAATCTTCGTTGTACGTGTTCGACAAGTATTTTCAGTGCCATAAAGGTAAGCTACAATGACAAGAAAATATAGAATAAACAATAAACTTTCTTTTTATACATTAGCCTCCTCTGTCAGCAGGTAGAGTAAATACAACTCGGACAACAGTGATCTGACAGTTATATAATACCCTCAGACACTACCCTATATTTACACTACAATACGTGCACTGCGTACCTTAAAAACACAGGTAACAGACGCTGGCAGAACAATAGGTTGGGAAATCCTTAACAAAAATGGGTGGAATTCACCGAAAGCGACATTTGCAAAGATATTTACTTGGATGGATCGATCTCTCGCATTCATTTGCTGTCAGGGCTTAAGAATCTCTCTTCTAAAAGACAAAGGAGTTGATAGGATCTCTATTTATTACCTATAAATAGATGAATCTACACACGCACACATATACATCTATATAAACACACACACACACACACACACACACACACACACACACACACACACACACACACACACACACACACACACACACACACACACACACACACACACACACATATATATATATATATATATATATATATATATATATATATATATATATATATATATTCATTTATTTGGTAATTTATACATATTTGTGTGTGTGTGTGTGTGTGTCCGAGTGATAGTGCGAGGCGAGTCCTGTAATACTTGCGATTACACTCTCGAATCCGATCACAGCCCCTAATCTGTGCAAATCCTTCGCCTCAGCCAGCCAGACATAATATATTCCCAAATGCATTTCGCAATTCGACCTAACGAGAGTTTATTGCTCTAAGCTGCACTTCATAAGCCCTTTCTGAGTTTTAAAGTTTTCTAAGAGAGAGAGAGAGAGAGAGAGAGAGAGAAAAGAATAAATGTGGTATGAATTCAAAATTCACATTTTTAAAGCTTAGTGGGACGTCAGGGAGATTTTCTTCATTGCAGCGAACCGGTGATGGCAATGTGAATGTATTGCAGATATTTCAGGATGAAAATTTTGCTCTCTCTCTTTCTCTCCTTTTTACGTCTCTCTCAATCTCTCTGCTTTCTCTCTCTCTCTATCTATCTATCTATCTCTCATCTTCTCTTTCATTTTCTCTGTGTTTTTAAATATAAAGTAAGAACTCTGTCTGTCTCTCTCTCTCTTTCATTCTCTGTTTTATATGTCTCTCTGTTTTCTCTCTCTCTCTCTCTTTTATTCTCTGTTTTATCTGTCTCTCTGTTTTATCTCTCTCTCTCTCTCTCTTTCATTCTCTGTTTTATATGTCTCTCTGTTTTATCTCTCTCTCTCTCTTTCATTCTCTGTTTTATCTGTCTCTCTGTTTTATCTCTCTCTCTCTCTCTCTCTCTCTTTCATTCTCTGTTTTATCTCTCTCTCTCTCTCTCTCTCTCTCTCTCTCTCTCTCTCTCTCCTTCTCTCCCTCTCCCTCCCTCTCTCTCTCTCCCTCCCTCCTCTCTCTCTCTCTCTCTCTCTCTCTCTCTCTCTCTCTCTCTCTCTCTCTCTCTCTCTCTCTCTCTCTCTCTCTCTCTCTCTCTCTCTCTCTCTCTCTCTCCGCATCTCCTTCTCCCCTCTCTCTATAAACATCTGTCCCCGAATGATATTCAATAAACATAAATGGCAAACAAGCAATGACTTACACACACAAACAACATGCCAA
>NC_091568.1:2559847-2564847 GCF_042767895.1 Penaeus vannamei
GGTTTATACAACTGCATATACGTATCTTTTATTGTATGCAGAACATTTCACCGTAATTTCGCTCAATGTATTGGTATTTTCAGACAATAATCCTCGTCTAACGAAAGCGGAAATGTGCATTTATGTGAAAGCAAATGCAAACACAGTAACGCGGACACAAGATTAATCTCTGCCATACCTTAAAAGGAAAAAACACCTTGACGTTTCGAACCCCGGAAAAGCTGGTCATCGGGCGTAGCAAAAATCGTGATTGATACACAAAGTTTAATTCACTTTGCGTTTCCATTTCGTTTTTTTATGACGTGTGATGAAAAAGGGGTGTGATTTTTTCACTTACACATTAATATGATCGCATGTGTTTTAACATAGCCACACACTCTATAACTAATTCATGTATTTATTTACCCTTTTCTCTCAATTTCAGAAAATGTCGAATACCTTTTTTAATGAATTTTATTATTTCTTCGACAGGTATGTGAGGAGCCATTCAATCTCAACACTGTAAGGTAAGCAGAGGAAACTTGCAAGTAAATACACAACCCACGCGTAAGTATAAATATGTTTCAACATCAACAACCTACCTGCCAAAGTATCAAAGAAAATTACTTATCAAAATACGAATCCCGATTTTGAACAATGTTAAGGATAACCATGTGCTTTTATTTATCAAAGGATTATTGTTTTTACTATTACCATCATCATTGTTATCAATTTCGTTATCATCCTCATTATCAAAGTTGTTATTATTAATATCATGATTCTTTTATTGTTATTATCATAATGATAATAGTTATTATTGCTATTATTATTATAATCATCATTAATATTTTCATCATCATTGTTATTATTATCATTATCATTGCCACTGCCTTTATTATTATCATCATCATTGGTATTATCATCATCATCATCCTTATCAATATTATCATTATTGTCATCATCATCATCATCATCCCTATCAATATTATCATTATCATCATCATTATCATCATCATCATTATCATCATCATCCTTATCAATATTATCATTCTTATCATCATCATCATCATCATCAAAAGCATCATTATAATCATAACATTATTATTCCAAAGTCCCTCGAGCGTATAATATCCACTCAAAGAGCTTAAAAGGTTTAACCACACGGCCTCAGCTGGGAATGAACTATGACTATTTCCTGTCGTGGCACTTCCTCCTCGGATGTGCCAGGCGGGCCACGTAATTCGGTGCCATCAATCCGAGGGGACCAGCTGATCGCCCTCTCTGTTTTATTCACTAGGTCAGCACCGTTCGTCTTGTGGTTCTTGGTGATTTTCTTATTATTCTTCGTTTTGTTCTCGGGCAATTTCTTCTTCCTCTTCTTCCATTTCTTCTTGGTTAGCTTCTTCTTCTTCTTTTATTTTTGTCTTGGTCCTTTTTCTTCTTCTTTTCCTTCTTGGTTATTTTCCTTTCCTCCTCCTCTTCTCTCTTCTTTTTCTCTCTTAACTTCGTTTTCTTCTCGGTCAATTACTTCTTCCTCTTCTTCCATTTCTCTTTGGTCAATTCTTCTTCTTCTTCTTTTTCTCCAACTTTTTATTTTTGTTTTGGTTCTTTTTCTTCTTCTTTTCCATCTTGGTTATTTTCCTTTCCTCCTCCTCTTCCTTCTACTTTTTCTCTCTTACCTTCGTTTTCTTCTCGGTCAATTTCTTCTTCCCTTCTTCGATTTCTTCTTGGCCAATTCTACTTCTTCTTCTTCTTTTTCTCCATCTTTTTATCTTTGTCTAGTTTTTTTTTCTTCTTCTTTTCCTTCTTGGTTATTTTCCTTTCCTCCTCCCTTTCTTTCTTCTTTTTCTCTTAACTTCGTTTTCTTCTCTCTCTTCATCCTTCTCTTTCTTCTTTTCTTCTCTTGCTTTTACGCTTCTTCTGCATCTAACTTCTTTTTTTTTCTTTTCTTCTTCTTATTATTGTTGTTGTTATCATAATGATAAAAATGATTAGTATTGTTGTCATGATTTATATTATCATATTCATCATTATTATCTTTATTACCATTGTTGTTATCATTGTTTTGTTATTATCATTACTTTTGATATTATCATTATCATTGTTATTGGTACTACTATTATCATTGCTATTATCATTATCTTTGTTATTACAATTCGGATTATTATGAATATCATAATCATTCTCATAATTATTGTTATTGTTGTTGTTATTATTATCATAATTATCATCATCATCATTATCGTTGTTATTATTATTACTATCATTATTATTTTAGTGTTTTCTTTTTTCTATAGATATTTATTTTTCGTCTATCTCGTTCTTCTCTTTCTTCTTCTTCTTCTTCTCCTCCACCTACTTCTTCATCATCTCCTTCTCTTTATCCTCCAATCCTTCCACGTGCAGAAATAAGGATATATTCGCCACGAACTCACAAAAATATCCTGAAAGATGTTACAAGCCCAGCATCTGAAGCCTACTTTAGACACAAGACGTGATAAACCTGGCAAAACTCTAGGGGCAAAAACCCGCATTTCACCACAAATCACTCCAGGCAATTTTCCATCTAAAAGAAAAACATATAGCTTTCACCTTACGAGTGTATTAGGAGCACTTCATTTTTCACTTTTCACTCTCTCGCTCTAGGGCCTGGTAGGTTACAGTAGATAAAACAAAGGAAAAAAATGTGGGACTGATATATTTGTAGATAATTATCATTGTATTTTTTTCAAACCCTTTTTTCTTTCAATAGTTACTATAAATAAATGGTTGTTGTTAATATGCTATTAGTATTACTGTTATAACTATTACTACTATAATTGTTATTACTATTGTCAATATTACCACTAATTAATGAAATTGTCATTACTAATTTTATAGTTGTTATTTTTCATTATTATCATTATCATCATTGAAGACATAATGATTATTATTATCACCATCATTAGTATCATTATTATTATATCTTTTTATTATTACCATTATTATCATTTTTAATATAATAATGATAGTGTTGCTAATATAAATGATACTTTTGATAAAAATAATAATATTGACAATAATAAGGATAATAGTAATAATAAATTAATATTATTATCATTATCAAAATTCCTATTACTATTATCATAATCATTACTATCATTATTGCTATCATTTTCATCATTATTGCTATCATTATCATCTTTGTTATTATTACTATTATTATTACTATTATTATTATCATTATGGTCATTACCATTATCACTGTTATTATTATTATTATTATTATTATTATTATTATTATTATTATTATTATTATTATTATTATTATTATCATTATCATCATCATTATTATTATTACTATTATTATTATTACTATTATCATTATCATTATTATCATCATTATTATTATCATTATCATCACCATTATTATCATTATTATCATTATCTTTATCAATATCTGTAGTGTTCTTCTTTTTATTATTATTATCATTATTATTATTATTAGTAGTAGTAGTAGTAGTAGTAGCATTCTTATAATCATTATCATTATTATTATTTCTATTATTATTGTCATTATTGTTATTATCATTATTATTGTTATTATTATTATTATTATTATTATTATTATTATTATTATTATTATTATTATTATTATTATTATTATCATTATTGTTGTTGTCATTATTATTTATTTATTATTATTATTATCATCATCATTATTATTGTTTTTTTAGTAATTTTTAATTATTATTTTTATTATTATTAATGTTATCATCACAATTCCCATCATTAGTATCATTGCTATTTTTGTTATTACTATTGTTGGTATTAGCATTATTATTATTATTATTATTATTATTATTGTTATTATTATTATTATTATTATTATTATTATTATTATTATTATTATTATTATTATTATTATTATTATTATCATTATTATTATTATTATTTTATTATTATAATTATTTTCATTATTATTATTATTATTATTATTATTATTATTATTATTATTATTATTATTATTATTATTATTATTATTATTATTATTATTATTATTATTAGCATTCTTATTATCATCATTACTATTGTCAATACAATCATTACCATTATCACAATTATCCTCATTATTATTACAATTATTATCATTACTATCATTATTACAATCATTACCATTATCATTATTATTGTTGTTGTTTTCTTGCTGTTATCATTATTGTTGTTATTATCATTATTATCATTATCGTTATTGTTATGATCATCATTATTACTCTAATTATCATTATCCCCATTATCATTATTATCATCATTGTTAATACTTTATCATTATCATTACTGTCATTATCGGTGTTATTGTTTATATAATCATACAGTAATCATCACTTTCACTGTTCTTATCATTATTATCATCCTGCTTAACATCATTATAGTAATCATCATTACAGTTGTCCTTTTTATTATTCCTATTATCATTACTATTGTTATTATCATCATTATCATTATTATTATTTACATAATCATCTTTATCACTCTCTTTATTAACATTATTATCACCATTATCATTATCATCATCAATGTCATTATTGTAATCATATTGTAATAACATCATCATTATCACCATTGTTATCATAAGCACCATTATTACTATTATCATTATCGTTATTATTATCATCACTGCCAATCTTATCATCATTATTGTTGTTATTAATCATCATTACTCTCGCCTTTTTTTATTACTATTCATAGTCTTATAATCACCATCATTATTAATTATTTTAAGTTAATTATTATTGTTAAATTAATTAAATAAATTTATTATTGTTAAGTTAAGTTAAGATGGTTAAGATGATGATTGTTATAATTTCTTTTTGTAATGATTAATATTGTTGTTGTTATTGTTGTTATCATTATCATTACTATAATCATTACCATCATCAGTATTATCATTTTCATTTTAGTCATTAATATTTCTGCTACTACTATTTTTATTATCAATATAACTGATATCACTATCATTAACACCATTGCTCTTGTTACTC
>NC_091568.1:2572347-2574847 GCF_042767895.1 Penaeus vannamei
CTTTCTCTCTCTCTCTCTCTCTCTCTCTCTCTCTCTCTCTTTTTTTTTTTTTTTTTTTTTTTTAATTCTCACTTACTTTTTTGTTTACTGAGAGAGGTTTTTGTTTACCATGTTTTTTTTTATCCACATTGACGGCTTGTTGCTGTGAATAAAGCAGAATTAGAAAAAAAAAAATACGAACGCTAGACTTAGAAATGTTCATTATTTTTCATAGTTGCACACTCTCATTAGCATAAAATGGCCTCTGAATGAATGAAGCTTGCAGGTGGTTCAACTACGGAGACTTTATCAGCGAGTATAAGTGTTTACATTTTGTGATGAAATATTACCAGCTTGAGTAAAACCAGCTTGACTAGCACCTGTGTAAGGTATAATTAAGTGTAAATATATAAAAAAAGACAGTAATTAAGTATCCCGTTCTCATTCACACTTTTTACAAATTAATTAGCTTCTAATATCGGAGCGAAACAGGTGTTTTTAACGCTTAAATAAAGTCACTTTTCTGTACGATAAAACCACTTTTTTTCTTTCTCTCTCGTTAGAAGAATGTAACTTAAGTCCCTCAAGCTCTCGCGCAACTTGGCTCCTGGACTTGCCTCTCCTGTGATCAAGAAGTTAGCTTAATTAGGCTAATGAAGAGCGGAGCAAAAAACATATGTATTAAAAGGTTATATGTTCTGTTATGGGTCATTACCCTAGGAAATTATTCATGTTGATAGCGTCTTCGTCGGCAATATCATTATTTATATCTGCGCGCTTCGGTGAATTTGAAGATGTATCAATTTGGTATTTAGGTGCCAATATGACGTTATTGATACCAATTTAATTCTTATTCTTATTTTTATATGCCGTTTTTCTTAATGTTGTTGTTGTAGGCGGTAACTATCATTATGGTCGATGTTTTTTTTTTTATGAATATCACCTTTTTTTTTATCGATTGGGAACTTTGTCATAAGTTATGATGTCGCTTCTCTCTTAACAGCTTTACAATAATCATCAATATATAACCTGAATAAAGAAGGTAATCATAACCGCATTTCGTTTCCATAATCATCAGCATATCACTTGGATGTACGAATAAATCATTTCTGCATTTTGTTTCCATAATCAGCAATATAAACACCTGAATATATAAATTACCAATTTCTGCATTTTGTTTCCATAATCATTACTATAACACCTGAATAGATGAATTGATCATTACCGCATTTCACTTCCATAGCTACACCAATCAGAAATTTTCGCGGCACAAAATAATTCGATCTGTTTACGTACAGAGAATGCTGTTAAAATCTACGGACCTCGCCGCCAGATTTCACAACACTTGAGACTGTGAAGAGCGAAAGATTCCATAAAATGAAGGGGGCTGGGGGGGGGGGGGGGGGGTTGATACGGACAATGAAAAGCAAACAGATGAAGGAGAAGAGGAGGAAAAATGAATGAAGAGAAGGAGGAGACACTGGGAGAGAGAGAAGAAGAGATAGAGATAGATAGAGAGAGAGAGAGAGAGAGAGAGAGAGAGAAAGAAAGAGAGAGGGAGGGGAAGGGAAAGAGAGAGACAGAGGAAGAGAAAGAAAGAGGAAGAGAAAGAGAGAAAGAGAAAGAGAGGAAGAGAACGAAAGTGGAAGAGAAAGAGAGAGAGAGAGAACGAAAGTAGAAGAGAGAGAGAGAGAGAACGAAAGTGGAAGAGAAAGAGAAAGAGAGAGAGAGTGAGGTTAGTGTTAAGGTGGTAAATGGATCGATGTACCAATAGATGGATGGATGAATGAACTAAGTAAAATGTAAGGAATTTCTGTCTTTGGCGGTGAGAGATTGTGACGAGGAAGCCATCACACCCACCCATCCATCCATCATCTATCTATCCAGTCATCAATCAGTCACTCAAGCCATGTAATAATCCATCCATCTCCCGACATTATTCAGAAATCTAGTTATCAATTCATCCATCCGCTTACTCTCTCATCTATTCATTAATCCATCATTCCACTCACTCATGCACCTATCCTCTCATCATTCCATACACCCATCCATCTCTTCATCCACCGACCCACTCACCCACTCATCCATCCGTCCATCCACCCAAACATCCATCCAACCCCCTTCCTCCATACACCCTCCATCCATCCACCCACAAACCCCCTCATCCATCCACGCATCCACCCATCCATCCACCCCCTCATCCATCCACCCATCCCCTCCTCCATACACCCCCCCACTCATCCATCCCTTCATCCACTCACTCACCCACCCACTCACCCATCTACCCATCCATCCCTTCATCCACCCACCCATCCATCCACCCATCCGTCTCTTCATCCACTCACTCACCCACCCCTTCCTCCATCCCTTCATCCATCTTAATCAATCACGGAAGCCGTAATCGCGTGCGAACAGCGTGTGATCCGCTGCCTTTGCAACTGCTTCCTTTGGCCTTGAACTACCTCGTTATAACGGCCTCTTTACGCCGAACCAGGCAACAGGCAGTCATATCAGGTCACTG
>NC_091568.1:2579847-2584847 GCF_042767895.1 Penaeus vannamei
CTCTCTTTCTCTCTTTCTCCCCCCTCCCCGCCTTTCTCTCTATCTCTCTCTCTCTCTCAGTCTCTCCCTCTCTCTTTCTCTCTCTCTCTCTCTCTCTCTCTCTCTCTCTCCCTCTCTCTCCCTCTCCTCCCCCTCTCTCTCTAAGGATCGAACAGCTAGTGTCGGTGAGCAAAGGATGAAATCAGACCTGCGTGAGTCATTGGCCAGCTTATCCGAAGAGTAAAGGGAGAAACCCGAGAGAGAGAGAAGGAAAAGTTTTTTTTTTATTGCATATTGATAAATGTGCACACTCACACGCGGTCTCTTTCTCTCTCTCTCTCTCTTCCTCTCTCTCTGTCTCTGTCTCTGTCTCTGTCTCTGTCTCTGTCTCTGTCTCTCTCTCTCTCTCTCTCTCTCTCTCTCTCTCTCTCTCTCTCTCTCTCTCTCTCTCTCTCTCTCTCTCTCTCGTATGCATGTGTCTTTAATGTATGTGACTTCTATACACAAATACTCGAAAGACATTCATCCTCGGATATCTGCCCATCCACCTCCTCTCTCGACCCTCCGCCTCATCAGAAATCCAATAGTCGAGAATTCCTTCGTCAGGGCATCACCCTTCCTCACACGCGAAGGAGGGCCAGGAATCCCTCAGTCAGGGCCCCCGTCTGCCCACGAAGGACGCCGGGAGAGTCCTGGCCAACGCGGTAAATATGGACGTCGTCTTGTTGGAATCGGGTGTGCACATCGGCCCCCAGCGCCTCGACCTTCTCGTCAAGACAGATAGGGGGGGAAAATACGTACACGCGTGTGTCTGTAGGTGTGTATGTGCATGTATACGCATACGTGTACGTGTTTGTGTGTGTTTCGGTATAGAAGGAATATTTTACGTCCTTGCTTGATGCGCCAACGTATACACGCGAGATCAAAGACAAAATAACACGCACAAAATGACATGGACAAAAAAGGTAACAAAAATTCATGGAGAAACAGCCCACTCCACTTCAGGCAGAGGACCCTTCAGTCTCTCATCTAGCTGTCTGAACTTCACGAAAACTTCAGAACAGATAATCACACTACGCTAAGCAGACAGGGAAGTTCTAGAAGTTGTTTTCATCCCTGTTCATCCCAGATCAGCTAAAGGTGATGAATATTGTAAGAACTTTCACTTCATGATGATTATGATAATGATTACAGTAATTTAGAATAAAGCCGAATGTTTATTATACAAACCTACCGATACAAATGGATAATGGTATTGATAAAAGGAGAATGGATAAATGGATTAATGATAAACCCCGTGACACAAGAGTAGCGGAAGTTCAAGAAATGTGCATGATTTTGCCTTTTGGATTATTAAATTTGTTGAGGATATTATCGATTGTCAGAGGTGTAGGTCCGCAGGGCAGGGTGTTGTCGTGATAAGATCTCAGGGACGCACTTACACGTGTACACCGTTCTGGTCTCTCTCTCGTTCTTTCTTTCTCTCTCTCTCTCTCTCTCTCTCTCTCTCTCGTTCTTGCTCTCTTTCTCTCTCTCTCTTTCGCTTTCTCCCTCTCTCTGTCTCTGTCTCTGTCTCGCTCTCCCTCTCTCTGTCTCTGTCTCTGTCTCTGTCTGTCTGTCTGTCTGTCTGTCTGTCTGTCTGTCTGTCTCTCTCTCTCTCTCTCTCGCTCTCTCTCTCTCTCTCTCTCTCTCTCTCTCTCTCTCTCTCTCTCTCTCTCTCTCTCGTTCTTGCTCTCTTTCTCTCTCTCTCTCTCCCTAGATACTCACACACACACACACACACACACACACACACACACACATATGTATGTACGTGTGTGTATAAGCGCATGGATGTGCGCACGTGTGTGTACGTTCATACACATACGCATGAACGTCCGTGTGTCTGCCCCCCCCCCCCCCCACATGCACGCCACAACCGCAAAGGGAAGACCCGCACCCGCAACCGCAACCGCACCCTTACCCCTACCCTTACCCGCCCCCACGCAACCGCACCCGCTCCCTTACCCTTACCCTAACCCTAACCCTTACCCTTACCCTTACCCTTACCCTTACCCGCACCCAACGCCGTCCGTCCGCATAGCGTGCGACTACCCCCCCATCCCCCCACCCCCAATCCCCCACCCCACCCCCCCCACCCCCCGCGCAGAGGACACGAAAACCCACTTCTTCCGCAACGCGTAATTAGCCTCGTTTTCCTCGTTCGTGCGCAGATGAGTTCGTGTCGCTTCCGTATTTGGGATTTCGTGACGGTTCGTGAGGCGTGTTCGTGAGCTTGCGAAATCTGTTATGCGTTTTATGTTGTACTATGTGGCATGGGGACGAAATTGGTGTTTGTTTTTCGGAGGGTTTTTTATTCGGTGTTTTGTTTATTCGTTTCTTTGTTCATCGATTTATTTTGTGCGATTTGTTATACGCAAAAGTCGGATAACTTTCATCCTAACTTCATTTCACTTTCCTTTCTCCAGCCACAGAAGAAAGCGAAATCCGGTATTTAATATGAGGAACAAAAGCGAGATAGATAGATATATAGATAGACAGATAGATAGAGATAGATAGATAGATAGATAGATAGATAGAGAGAGAGAGAGAGAGAGAGAGAGAGAGAGAGAGAGAGAGAGAGAGAGAGAGAGAGAGAGAGAGAGAGAGAGAGAGAGAGAGAGAGAGAGAGAGAGAGAGAGATACAGAATGTCAGAGAGAATGAGAGAGAGAGAAAGAAAGAAAGAAAGAGAGAGTCAGAGAGAGAGAAAGAGAGAGAGAGAGAGAGAGAGAGAGAGAGAGAGAGAGAGAGAGAGAGAGAGGGAGGGAGGGAGAGAGAGAGAGAGAGAGAGACTCTTACGTAAGCATCCCTGTTGTGCCTCAAACTCTTACGTCCGGCCAATCCTGTATTACTCGTTACGTAACTTCTTACTGTTTTTTTTTTTCCTTCTCTCTCCTTTTCGTTCTTTTACTTACGTCTAATTCTACGTTAGATTTCATAACTGTTTTTTTTTTTTTTTTTTTTTTTTTTACTGCACTCTTCTTCATTTTCAAAGAACATATACAATCTTGCTGTTCTCACGTATGTAAGAATATATCATTATTCCGATAACCTTTGCTTTGGCATTTTAGTTATATAACAACCCATTTTCTGCGTCAACATAGTAATTATAACTTTCTCCTTTCTAACTGGAACAAGACTATTAACTCCCCCCCCCCCCATTCTTCACCCCCCATCCCCCCAAAAAAAAAATAACGTGCATTTTCATAGACATTTTTCTTTGTCACAAACGACACTAATTAACAGACCAATTCCTGAAACAAATCATGTAATTACAAATATAGCCATTAAATACATACATTTTTTGTCGTTTTCTATACACAGGTAATGCATACGAATAGAAATTAATATAAAAAAACTTGCACAATCATTATTTTAGTGAAAAGTCTTGACGTATTTCCAAATCTAAGTCTGTACTGTAAAAGCGCAAGTCATATCGTGTCAATACTCGTAATCTGTTATACACAAATGTCTGACTTCATTACGTATTTACATTCCAGGAACAGAGAGAATTCTTGCCTATCATATCAAGGAGGAAATGCCACATTACCACATAAAGAGATGGAATAAAGACCTTTCGAAATGCAATCCTATTACATCAAAGAGGAAAGGGAATCGCATCCCACAAAAAAAAAAAAAAAAAAAAAAAACAACAACGTCAAACTCTCTCACGATGGTATTACTGTGAAACACAAGTTCCTCTAAAGTATAACGAGTCGAGAAGCACACAACACCTAACTACACGATTATAACTTCGTACTTACGCCATAACTCCATAATCCTGTTACTCGACCCTTTTCTTTGTACAATAAATGAATAGGCTCGTCCCTTGTGCACTAAGTGATGAGTAGATTAAGGAATAAATATAAAAGATAAATGGAAATTTATGTAACGTTGGCACCGAAAATATTTCATGAGCATTAAATGAGTGCAGATCTACGTATCAGTGGAAGTAAACAAATATATAAAACCTGAAAAGCCCAGAGAAATAAACAAACAAATCAATTAATACATTCTACAGACATAAATACATACAAAATAAACGCACACAGAACCTCACAAACACACATGACATAGCTGCACACACGGCCATGTCAGCACACCCCTGCTAATGGTGGGTTCCTTTGACTCCCATATGCTGAAGCCTCTCAAGATCCGATGTCTAATTATCCGAACAATACACACTTGTTATGGCGACCGGATTCCAGGTAATTGCCCGCTACAGGTATTGAGAATTTCCGCGCACAAAAAATCCATTTCTTTTATCTGGAAAAAAAACTTTGGATTAGTTAAGAAAAAGGGCGAAGAGTGTTCTTAGGTAGATGATTGATTTTTGACATGCTGAGCAGCATAATAATAATAATAAAAAAAAAAAGTCGTGATAAAGAGTTTGTTTAGATTTTTCAAAGGCATAAGCCCGACCCTAACCCCCCCCCCCCCCACTTTCCTCGTAAAAAAAGAAAGATTATAAGCATCATACCTCAACGTACATAAACATGTTTGCACGATGCCTCATATTTATGTTTTCACGGAAATACCGATCCTAGTTTAATCAGTTATTCACAACAATCATAATATAATATTATATTGTTTAATATTCCGGTTGATTATCGATGTTATTATTGTTGTTTTCCTTATAGTCATATTTTTTTCACATTTCTTCTTGTTGTACGCATATTTTTCCATCTTGATAATAGTATTACTAATGTAGTTTTTTCGTTATAATTATTATTGTTTTTTTATTTGTTATTACTATTGCTGTTGCTATTATCTTTGCTATTATTCCCATTATTATAGATATGAGTATTAGTATTACTGACATCATCATCGCTACAGTGCCACTATTATTTTTACTAGCATTACCATCTTATTTTTTTTTTCACATTGATTAAAGTAACAATGAATCAAGTCAATGAATGATAAAATGGAAATAAGACATATTGTAATAAGATAAGGAAAGGAATATTAAAAACAGTGATTA
>NC_091568.1:2607347-2609847 GCF_042767895.1 Penaeus vannamei
ATCACCTGAACTAATGGTACAAGAACACGAGAGTCTTTTGGTGGAACAAATTGCTTCTCGAACTCTTTAGTGCCATTTATACAACGTTGAAACATGATGTTTGAATGTAAGAGGAAGTAGGTAAAATCCCATGATTTATATATATATATATTTATATATATATATATATATATATATATATATATATATATATATATATATATATATATATATATATATATATATATATAAATATATATATATATATATATATATATATATATATATATATATATATATATATATATATATATATATATATATATATTCTCTTTCTGTCTCTCGTGTTTCCTTTAGTTTCATTTTACATCCCTGTCTGCCTCTTTTGTCTCTTTCTCTATCTGTCTGCCTATCTGTTTCTTTCTCTGTCTGTGTCTGTCTGTTTGGCAGTCTCTCTCTCTCTCACTCTCTCTCTCTCTCTCTCACTCTCTCTCTATCTATCTCTCTTCTCTCTCTCTCTCTCTCTCTCTCTCTCTCTCTCTCTCTCTCTCTCCCTCTTTCTCTCTCTATCTCCTTCTCGCCTTCTCTCGCTTCCTCTTCCCACTTCTACCTTTTTGTCTTCCACTTTTAGTCTGCTTCTATGCCTATATTTCATCCCCTTTCACCATCTTCCCTTTTTTCTCTCACTCTTCTTCTATCTCCCCTTCGTTCTGCCAAAATATTCCGGGGGACGAATGCAGTTCCTTCCTTGGGTCTTGGTTCTCTTTCGAATATTCTCGCATTTTCTTTCTGTTTCTCTGTCTCTGTCTGTCATTCTCTCTGTCTGCCTTTCTCTTTCTCCCTGTTCGTCTGTCTCTTTCTGTCTATCAGTCTGTTAGGCTATCTCTCTCTCTCTCTCTCTCCCTCCCTCTCTCTTCCCCCCCCCCCCATCTCTCGCTCTCTCTCTCTCTCTCTCTCTCTCTCTCTCTCTTTCCCTCCCCCCCCCCCCATCCTTTCCCTCTTATCCTCTCCCTCCTTCTCTCTTCCTCCCTACCTGTCATCTCACTCCATCTCTTCCCATCTCTCTCTAGATAAAGATATACGCTCCTTTTCTGCCCTCCCTCTCCCTCCCTTCCTCCGTTACCCTCCCTTCCTTCCTTCCTCCCTTCCTGTTCTCCCGCTCTCGCTCCCGACCCTTCTCTCTCTCTCTCTCTCTCTCTTTCTCTCCCTTTCTCTCTCCCTCTCTCTCTCTCTCTCTCTCTCTCTCTCTCTCTCTCTCTCTCTCTCTCTCTCTCTCTCTCTCTCCCTCTCTCTCTCTCTCTCTCTCTCTCTCCATCTCTCTCTCTCTTTCCATCTCTCTATCTATCCCTCTATCCATCTACCTATCTATCTATCTATCTCTCCCTCTCCCCCCCCCCCCTCTCTCTTCCCCCCTCTCTCTCTATATATATATCTATCTATCTCTCCCTCTATATATATATATATCTGTCTCTTTATCTCTCTATCTCTCTCCCCCCTCTCTATCTCTCTATCTATCTATCTATCTCTCCCTCTCTCTATCTATCTATCACTCTGTCTCTCTATCTCTCTATCTCTTTATCTCTCTATCTCTCTATCTCTCCTCCTCTCTCTCTCTCTTTTTCTCTCTCCCTCTGCTAATGAAACACCAAGAACCTCGCTTGACCTCCATTTGTGCAGAGACACGTCCTGACGCCGGTTCGGGGACGACTTCGTGCTCCGTCCCTGTTTCTCGAAGGGTCGCTAAGACACGAGAGGAAGAAAACAAACAAGAAATAAGCCGAATAAAACAACATACGACAGCCGCTGGACACCCTAACACCGCTGGAACCCACACGTTCGGCTGGAAACGTTACAGCGAAATGTAAACACGGAATATAACCCGTTTGGTAATGTCCCTTTAAGTCTTTGATGTCCGAGGGTTAATTAATTGGGCAGTTCTGATACGTCATTAACGTTGTTGGTCTTCAAAGTGATCGTCAGCGTAGAAATTCAAATGTCATGTCATTTTGGGATGTGTAGAGAGATCGTGTTTTTTTTTTTTTTTTTTTTTTTTTTTTTTTTTGTGTGGGACTTGGATGTAACGAGAAAGTTGGGAGTTTCTTTGTTTATCTTGTTTCTTTTTCCCCCAAATAAACTCTCGAGCACGTATTTGGGAAGGCTGAGTGAAGCTGGGATTTCGAGTGCTTCGTGTTTTTCGTTTTCTCGCTTTTTTATTTATTTATTACTGTTATTATTTTTCTTTGGTTTTATCGGTGCCGTTTTTTCTTCTTCTGTTACAATTAAGCAAACATTACTTTCATTGTTGTGTTTTCTTTTTTGCTGGCATTTTATTTGCGTACTTATCACCATTAGTATCACCATCCTTATCCACGCCCTCATTTTCATCCTTACCATCACCATCATCGCCATCATCTTCATCATCATCATCATCATTATCATCATTCTCATTCTCATCATCATCATCATCATCATTAATCCATCACCACCACCATCTTCATCACCAGATTTTGTATCGTCGCCA
>NC_091568.1:2614847-2619847 GCF_042767895.1 Penaeus vannamei
GCCGGAGATGGATGAATCCCAGATGAACAAACCGCGAGATGGATGGAGTGCAGAGGAAGGAAGCCAAACTGAGAGAGGGCCTGATGAATAAACCACGAGATGAATAAACCACGAGGTGAATAAACCACGAGATAAATGAAGCCAAGACGAATGAATCCAAGAAATAAATGAAGCCAAGACGGATAACCCCGAAAGTAGATGAAGCCAAGATGAATAACCCCGAAAGTAGATGAAGCCAACACGAATAGCCCCGAAAGTAGATGAAGCTAAGATGAATAAAACCCGAAAGTAGATGAAGCCAAGATGAATAACCCCAAAAGTAGATGAAGCCAAGAAGAACAGCCCCGAAAGTAGATGAAGCCAAGACGAATAACCCCGAAAGTAGATGAAGCCAAGATAAATAGAATCCGAAAGTAGATGAAGCCAACACGAATAACCCCGAAAATAGATGAAGCCAAGACGAATAACCCCGAAAGTAGATGAAGCCCAGAAGAACAACCCCGAAAGTAGATGAAGCCAAGACGAATAAAACCCGAAAATAGATGAAGCCAAGATGAATAAAACCCGAAAGTAGATGAAGCCAAGATGAATAAAACCCGAAAGTAGATGAAGCCAAGACGAATAAAACCCGAAAGTAGATGAAGCCAAGACGAATAAAACCCGAAAGTAGATGAAGCCAACACGAATAACCCCGAAAGTAGATGAAGCCAAGAATAAAACCCGAAAGTAGATGAAGCCAAGACGAATAAAACCCGAAACTAGATGAAGCCAAGACGAATAAAACCCGAAACTAGATGAAGCCAAGACGAATAACCCCGAAAGTAGATGAAGCCAACACGAATAACCCCGAAAGTAGATGAAGCCAAGACGAATAAAACCAGAAAGTAGATGAAGCCAAGATGAATAAAACCCGAAAGTAGATGAAACCAAGATCAATAAAACTCGAAAGTAGATGAAGCCAACACGAATAACCCCGAAAGTAGATGAAGCCAAGAAGAATAAAACCCGAAAGTAGATGAAGCCAACACGAATAAAATCCAAAAGTAGATGAAACCAAGATTAATAAAACTCCATTATCAATAAACCCCAAGATAACCGTACTCAGATCCGAATGAACCCCCGAGATGGATGAAGCCCAGCGAAGCAAAAGCTTCCATCACCGCCATTCTTGTCCTTTTTTTTGGGGGGGGAGGGGGGGGGGCTTCCTGGCGTCGAGAAACCCGCAGAAGGTCGACGTCGAGTAAAAGTGTCGATCGGAGTTAGAAGAAAGCTCACCTGGAGAAGGTCGAGAAGGTCGACTTCATCTGGCTGGGAACAGATAAGAGATATCTTTGTAATCGCAGAGAGAAATTTCTAAGCATTTTGTTCGTTCATTTTTTTTTTTTTTTTCGTCTATCCGGAGGAAGCGAAACGGATATCGGTTATAAATTGTAATATTATGCAGAGGAGTAACCTTTGAAACGTGGGTCTGTATATATACATACATATACATATGAATAGATAGATAAGTATCATAAATACATATACGTATGGTTGTGTGTGTGTGTGTTTGTGTGTGTGTCTGCGTGTGCGTGCATCTATCTATCTATCTATCTATATATCTATATATATATATATATATATATATATATATATATATATATATATATATATACATATATATATATGTATATATATATACATATATATATATATATATATATGTATATATGTATGTATAGTCACACACACACACACACACACACACACACACACACATGCCCACACACACACACATCTATTATATATATATATATATATATATATATATATATATATATATATATATATATATATGTGTGTGTGTGTGTGTGTGTGTGTGTGTGTGTGTGTGTGTGTGTGTGTGTGTGTGTGTGTGAATGTATTTATGTACGTATATATGTATGTAAGTACATAACTACCTATGTACACACACACACACACACACACACACACACACACACACACACACACACACACACACACACTCACACACACACACACCGGCTCTCCCGCCCATATGCATGTCTCTCCCATTCGCCACACAGACCTCACCGTGCGGGCGGAGAGAGAGACAGCAATGGAGACAAGACCCTTTGACTTGTAAATGCTTTCCCCGAGGCCAATATTCTTAGATGTCAGGCCCTTCTTTGATGTTCCCTCGTTCTTCTTTGCTCTGAAAGGACAACGAACGAAAAGATGAATAAATATATGAATTAGGAAATGTGGGAACGAAGAGATGGATAGAATGGCGAATGAGAATGTAAAAGAGTTTGTTTAGCTCTAATTATCCTTCTTGGTTGATATTGACAGAGACATTAAGATCTTTATACATAACGACTGATGACTTTATGTTTAAGGGTCATAATTGCTGCAAAAGATTCTAGTATAATTACCTTGTTTTTTGTAGACAATTAGGTTCACTTTCCCGCCCTCGCCATTGCATTAATTGACCTCCCACACTAATAGAAAACGCATTAGCAGACAACCAGGGGGGTCTATTATAACGTCCCAGCGAGCATGTCATATAAAAGGCACGATTAAACTGCTGTTGTGAATGCATTTAAGATGAACTGGCTTATTTTGTAAGTTTGGGGAAAAAGTTTAATAGGTCGAGAATTAATAGATATATGAGTGAATCTGGAAGGTTTTGTTTTATAATGACATACTTAGGAATAGCTTTAACAGCACTTGATAGTTACATTACTTATTATCTCATAAGTAAAACTATTTTTCTTTTGTTAGAATATTCCCTCAATGAAATATTTATTTGTTTACGATCTGGTAAAATCTGTTATTGATCTGCTATATTGTTCTAGCTAATTTTTTTTCTCATTTATTCTTATAATCACCATTAATAAGAATGAAAATAATTATGATTAATATAATTGTTATCATTACAATAATAATAATAATCATAATTATAATAACAATGATGATAATAATAACAATGATGATAATAATAACAACAACAACAATAACAACAACAACAACAACAACAACAACAACAACAACAACAACAACAACAACAACAGCAGCAGCATAACAACAACAACAATAATAGCAATAATAACAATAACAACAACAACAACAACAACAGCAGCAGCAGCAGCATAACAACAACAATAATAGCAATAATAACAATAACAACAACAACAACAACAACAACAACAACAACAGCAGCAACAACAACAACAACAACAACAACAACAACAACAACTACATCAACAACAACAACAACAATAATAACAATAATCAAACACACACTTTCTCTTACGAAACATTCCCCCAAATAAAGACACACACTCGAACCCCGTGCACTTCGAACCTGCTCACTCAGCCCTTTCCACACTCAACATGCCCTGCTGGAGAATGTCAGAGGCTCAGACCCCACGAAACCTGATCTTTAAGCTTCTACTAAATACCTAAGGGCAGTGTTACTTAATGCTGTATATATCCTGAGAGATGCTGTCCGCGTGTGAGGTGGCTGTGTGATTAGAATGTATATTAAGCCACAGGGGGTTATAGAGCTTCAATTAAGCTAGATCAGCTGGTGGTGGTCTGATGACATACCGGTAGTGTTGCATCTGGAGACTCTCGTCAATGGCGGAGTGATTCTCTTCGCTATTCGTCTTTGTGAATTTATTTATTACATTTCATTAACTTTTTGGTTAATGATTTAATCTTTTCTGTTCTCTTTCTCTCCATTCATCCATCTTTCTTTCTATCTTTCCCTTCCTCTCTCTTTTCTTTCTCATCCTCCCTCCCTTTATCCTTCCTCTTCCTTCGTCCTTCGCTTCTTCCACTTTTCCGTTCTTCTTTCTCTCCCTTATTCTACCCTTCCTTCCAACCCTCCCTCCCTCCCTCCCTCCCTTCCTTCCCTCCGTCCTTCCTTCCTTCCCTCCCTCCCTCCCTCCCTCCCTCCCTCCCTCCCTCCCTCCTTCCCTCCCTCCCTCCCTCCATTCATCCTTCCCTCCCTCCCTCTTTATCTCCTTCCCTCCCTCTTTTCTTTCCCTCCATACCAACATAAACAAGGAGTGTATGTACTTATCATTACATATCCAACATTTACTGCATTCAGAATGAAGTGGTTGGCGTGTCGCGGTCTTGTCCCTTGAATGTACTGTGTCAGAGGCAGTAAGTACCAGCTCTATGACAGCTTTACTTAAGTGCCATGAAAGACATCGTTGCATTGTCTTGCTGAATGAATTTCGCTTAAATGTTCTTTTTATTTTATATTATTTGATTGTTTTTGTATCGTCTGTATGAATGACAAGATTAAAATTTCTCTTCTTGGTTATAATGTGATCATAAAGTAATAAATATTTAATAGTTTAATGGACTCTATTGAAATCTATTGAGTTTTTATTATAAAATCAAGACTTTTCTAGGGTTTTCTGTTGCTGGTTTTGTTTGGTACAGTAGACAGAAAGGAAGAATAAAAGAGTCAGAAGAAAAGGAACACACGGTTAATGGTTTTCTTTTTCTTATCGTTTCTAAAATCTAAAAGGAAAAGAAATACGATACCTCTGTTATCTATCTGTCTCCCCCCCCCCCCCCAAAAAAATAATAATAATAAATAAATAAATAAATAAAATACGAAACAAACAATAAACAAAAACGAAAAAAAGTCTTCTTTTGTCGGAACCATCATGATCATCATACCCCTCCACCCCCCCCTTCAAAAAAAAAAAAAAAAAGTTCATGTCAGACCCAGATATGTAAAATACTAACACGTCAATGAACTTTGACCTCGTACTCACAATCTAAATTGGTCATGACAATACGAATAAAGCGAATACCTCGAATGGAACAGGAAGTATCATTTTAGTAGAATCATTGAAGAGATTCCACTGAAGTAATCTTGTATATAGAATCATGTGAACTTTGTGGGTGTGTATGTGTATATATCGTGGGAGGCGGTTTAGGTGGTTCATTATTTTAAGTTTATTATCTAAATTTTGTGTTACGTAAGGGGAGAT
>NC_091568.1:2677347-2679270 GCF_042767895.1 Penaeus vannamei
AGAGAGAGAAAGAGAGAGAGAGAGAGAGAGAGAGAGAGAGAGAGAGAGAGAGAGAGGGGAGAGAGGGATGAGAGAGAATGAGAGAGAGTGATGAGAGAGAGAGAGTGAGGAGAGAGAGAGATGGAGAGAGAGAGAGAGAGAGAGAGAGAGAGAGAAAGAGACAGAGTGAGAGAGGTGGGGGGGGGGGGTGCTGACAGTGTTACTTAAGGGCAAATTGGGAGACATAATTGGGGGAAGAGTGGATGTGGTTGCGGAGTTCTGGGTTGTGATGATAATTATGATAAGTATTAATATAACGATGATAGCAAAGATGACGACGATGGTGGTGATGACGATGATGATGGTGGTGGTGGTGATGATGATGGTGATTAAAATGATGATTATGATGATGGGGAGGAGGAGGTGGGGTTTTATGATGATGATAAAGGCAATGGTGATAAAATAGTAGAAGCAACAACACCAAATTAGGAAGAAAATATATTAGTTGACTACACCTACTACTACTAATATACCAGCAAACTAGACCTAGAAAAACACTAACATAAAGATAAACAAAAACAAAAAAACACCAACGGATTCGAATGCATCCAAAGGCATTCATTTACACGCAGTTTCAAAAGTCCGCAACATTCCATGGCCTGTAAAGTGAGAATGCTTTTACTTGCCGCAACGACACTTCCAATACTTACGGTGTGGCTTGTTCAATTACACTGTGAGAGTAATGGAGGTATGTGGTAGTGAGGTGTACTGTTATTACTGTTATCATCATTGCTGTTGTTGTTGATGTTGTTTTGTTATTATCTTTATCGTTACTGTTATCGTTTTAATTGTTTTTCCTCTTACTACTGTTGTTGTTGTCACTGCTGTAGGAGTAATGGTGATAGTATCATTATCAAGATTATTAATATCGTTGTTATTGTTGATGATATCATAAAGTCATCAAATCATCATTATCTTGTCCATCAAAATCATCATTATCACCACACTAAATTGTTTCCCATTGCTCTACGCACGCACGCACACACACACAGTACGCCAATGCATGTTTTTTTTTTTTTCTCTCTCTCCAAATTTGTAGTAAAAAACAAATGGACTGAAAAAGCCTCGTTAATTTCAGCTTCAGCATACCTGAAATTACAGCCCGAAAAACCTGTTCATGAATAACATGAATGAGACAAGTTAAAAAAAAGTGCGAACACGAAACAGAAGAGAGAGAGAGAGAGAGAGAGAGAGAGAGAGAGAGAGAGAGAGAGAGAGAGAGAGACAGAGAGACAGAGAGAGAGAGAGAGAGAGAGAGAGAGAGAGAGAGAGAGAGTGAGTGAGTGAGTGAGTGAGTGAGTGAGTGAGTGAGTGAGTGAGTGAGTGAGTGAGAGAGACAGGCAGACAGACAGACAGAGAAAGGGAGAGAGAGAGAGACTGGAAAGAGAGAGAGAGATTGACGGGAAAGAGAGAGAGAGAGAGAGAGAGAGAGAGAGAGAGAGAGAGAGAGAGAGAGAGAGAGAGAGAGAGAGAGAGAGATCGACAGACAGAGAGAGAGAGAGATAGTGAGAGAGAGAGAGAGAGAGAGAGAGAGAGAGAGAGAGAGAAAGAAAGAAAGAGATAGAGAGAGAGAGAGATTGACAGATAGAGAAAGAGAGAGTGTGAGAGAGAAACTGTCACGACAAATAGATGATCTTTATTCATGGATATAGGACTTGAAGGAATGAATTCAACAAAATGCAAAGAGAAGTTAATGGAATTAGCGAAGGTAACGTCGTTTAGGAGGCAAAACACGTGTTTTTCTCGGCAACTGTCTGTCCTGCTCCGCTCAGCCAAATGGAGTTAAACAGAGGAAATATACGTCTACATAAGATGAAAAATAAGATGTCTTTGGGTTCTAGCTTCTTAAATACGTGTACATACATGTGCTCTATACACAAAACA
>NC_091568.1:2679770-2684770 GCF_042767895.1 Penaeus vannamei
GAATATCTTCACAATACAATGTATTTAACAGGTTTCGAATATATTTTCGGCGGAATTCGGTTAAATGCATATCTTGTCTTGTGAAGAAATTCATTTTCATTCATAACATTACTGCGAGTTTCATTCATAACATTACTGTGAGTTTCATTCATAACATTTCTACATGATATTTCTACATTTTTCTCAGTGAATACGGTTCGTCCATCATGATGACTGTCAGTTTCAGTCAAAAAGTTTTTGACACGTGTACCATTTTTTTTTTAAGAGAAAAATACATATTTCAGATCGTATTAGTATAATCACACGGTCCGTCATTTCATTCTTGTTAAATTGTTTTATGACCGGTAATTACAAACAGATCGTTAAAATTACCCTCATTAGCACAAGCAGTCTCGTTACTCCATTTCACTCGTACAATTAACAACGAATTCCTGCATTAATACATGTTAACACGTAACAATTTCGACGGATCTACACACCTACGGCTACAACACCCACGGAATGTAAAATTTAAACAAACGGGAAGCATCAAACATAGAACATAAAAGGCGAATGAATAATGATGACAAACAGAGCGTATATATTAACAATACTTATACACAATGGCCATCATCAAAATAACTACATAACACTTAAAATTACACTAAATACAGAAATAGAGAGTATAAAAAAGAGAACAAAACGACTTGAATAGACGATAAGGTAATAGTTAACACCTAATATGACTTATATATCACCTTTACTATCACCTTTGATAATGTCAGTGCCTTTAATTGCTCTCTATCTTTCTCCTCTTCAACGGGTATTTGTTATTTCTGCAATCCACTCAATCAATTATCGAAATAATTTGATAAAATGACACATCAATAACACGGTATGTCTTCCTGTTCTATAAAGCGCATTCTTCTACTTAACTGCACACGTAAAAGCCTACACTTCGTATCTACTTGGGCAGGTAGATAGACAGACAGATAGGTAGATTAATAAATAGTTTCATACATAGATTGGTCGGTAGATAGATAAATAAATAAATAGATAAACGGATAAATAAATCAACAACTAAATACATAGAAAGATAGATAGATAGATACATACATAGATAGATAGAGAAAGAGAGAGAGAGAGGTAAAAGAAGTATTGCACTAAACAGGTAGATAAATAAACCGACATAACAGACAGAAATGAAAAACAAAAACAAAAAACAGAATAAAAGGTATGTACAGAGAGAGTGAAAGAAATGAGAGATTACACGTCTACTCAAACAGATAGATAAATAAATAAACAAAACAAACACAGCGAGAGTCGACTGGCCAAGTCAATATTCCGCGCAAGGTCTAAGCACTCACTAACCACAAATAACATCGAGACACACGGGTTTCTATTGAAGAAAATATAAGGGAAGGAAAGGAAGTTTCAGCCTCCACTAGAAAACTCACTCGGTTACAACTTATCGGTTCTGGACAACACTCCACCGTGCTACCCCACAACCCGCTTCCACTCTCTCTCACACCACACTACCCATGCCGGCTCTCCCTCCTCCACGCCACACGGCTATCAGACCCCCCACCCCTCTCTCCCCTCCCCCTCTCTCCCTCCTTCTGTCTCTCTCTCTCTCTCTCTCCCTCTCTCACCTCCCTCACTCTCTGTCTCTCTCTCTCTCTCATTTCCTCTCTTCTTCTCTCTCTTTATCTCTGTGTGTCTAACGTCTGCCTGTCACTTAGCTCAACTTGACTCTTTCTCTCTTACTATCTCTTTCGCCCTTTTTCTTTCTTTTCTATGTCGTCTCTTCTCTTCTCCTTCTCTCCGTCTTTTTCTCCATCTTTATGTTATTTTCTCTTCTTCTTCTCCTCCTTTCCTTAAGTTATCTAAGTTACCCCTTGATCCTGCGCCTTTTAACCCCACATTTCACCTAACTTTTCCCTAAATATTCCCCAAACCCAACACTCTCCTTTACCTTTTCCTTTCCTTTCCTCTTCCCTCTACCCCCCCCCCCCCCTCATCCCCCCTCCCAGTTTCCCCCCCCCCTCTTCTCCCTCCTGATATCTACTCCCTCAGTCACACCCCCCCCCCCCTCCCTCCACTCCCATCTCACCACTCCCCCAATTTCTCCTCTCTCCCCCCCACCCCTTCCTCTTCCCAGCTCCCCCCCCCCCCCCAATAACCCTTTTCTCGCCGCAATCTCGTTAACTCTGCTCTTGCCTCTGACTAATCCTCTTGCCTCGATTCGGCGGAAGAAAGTGCTATGCATACCTGCCTCTCGTTTTTTTTCCGTTTTTTTCACTTTCTTTCTGGCCTTCTCTGTATCTGTATTTTTGTCTGCCTGTCTGTAAATATATATATATAAATATGTATATACATATATATATATATATATATATATATATATATATATGTATGTATATCTGTATCTTTCTCTCTCTCTCTCTCTCTCTCTCTCTCTCTCTCTCTCTCTCTCTCTCTCTCTCTCTATATATATATATATATATATATATATATATATATATATATATATAGATAGATAGATAGATAGATAGATAGATAGATAGGTAGGTAGGTAGGTATAGATATATAGATATATATAGATATATGTATATATATTCACACACACACACACAGACGGACAGACATATATGTATATATATATATATATATATATATATGTATATATATATATATGTATATATATATATATATATATATATATATATATATATATATATATATATATATATATATGTCTATATATGTACACACACACACACACACACACACACACACACACACACACACACACACACACACACACACACATATATACATATATATATATATATATATATATATATATATATATATATATATATATATATATATATATATATATATATATATATATATATATAGAGAGAGAGAGAGAGAGAGAGAGAGAGAGAGAGAGAGAGAGAGAGAGAGAGAGAGAGAGAGAGAGAGCGGCAGACACACACACACACACACACACACACACACACACACACACACACACACACACACACACACACACACACACACACACACACACACACACACACACACACACACAAAGAGAGAGAGAGAGAGAGAGAGAGAGAGAGAGAGAGAGAGAGAGAGAGAGAGAGAGAGAGAGAGAGAGAGAGAGAGAGTCAGAAGAGAAAGAGAGAGAGAGAGAGAGAGAGAAAGACAGACAGACAGACAGACAGACAGACAGACAGAGAGCGAGATAGATAGATAGATAGATAGATAGCGAGAAAGAGAGAGAGAGCTAGATAGATAGATAGAGAGAGAGAGAGGGAACCATAGGGGTTGAGAAAGGAGTGGGTAGACAGGTAGTTAGTTAAGCAGATAGGTAATCAATATTGGATCGACAGACACACAGGTAAGTAGACAGAGGATGCACTGCAAGACATAAAGGAATTGATTAAAAGAAGAGCAGGTAGACGACTCCTTTTCTCACACACATACAAATATCTGTCTGTATATGAGATAATGGAATAGATAAGAGTAGATTATTATGATTATTTAGCGTCTTCATTATCATTATCATCATCGTCATCTTCATCATAATCATTATCACCATCTCGTTCATCATCATTATCCTTATCGTCTTCTTCATCATGATCATTATCACCATCTTCGTCATCATCTTCATTATAATAATTATTAACATCTTTATCATTATCATCGTCATCATCACAATTTCCATTCTTCTCTCTCTCCTCCTCCTTCACATTATCATGTTTAACTCCATTATCATCACCATAGTCATCACCATTTCCATCTTCCTCTTTGTCCTCATCACCGTCATCTCTCTCCTCCTCCTCATTATCATTTCATCATCACCACCTTCATCACCACCAATCTCCCCCCTCTCTCCTTCTCCTCCTCCTCCTCCTCCTCCTCCTCCTCTTCCTCCTCATCATATCATCACACCTTTATCGCCACCTATCTCCCATTCCCTTCCTCCTCATTATCTTCTTCTTCCTCCTTCTCCTCCTCACCACCATTCTCATCATCATCTTCGGCTCCATCCTCTGTTTCCGTAATCGAAAAACAGAAGGAAAAGAGAAAACGAGGAAGTCCTATGACCTTGATAGGAAGAGAAAATAGGAAGAGAAGATAGGAAGAGAATATAGGAAGAGAAGATAGGAGGAGAAGATAGGAGGAGAAAATAGGAAGAGAAAATAGGAAGAGAAGGTGATCCTCAGGATGCCACTACCCCCCCACCCCCAGGCATTTTCAGTGGGGGGGGGTAAGAGGGGAGGAAAGAGGGGGGAGGGAGGGGGGGGGGGAGAAGGAGAAGGGGTAAGAGAGAGAAAGGGTAAGAAAGAGGAAAGGGAAGATGGAAGAGGGAGAAGGGGGAAAAAAAAAGCGAAGAGGAGGAGGGCGAAGGAGGAAAAAGGAGGAAGAGGGGGAGGAGGGAAGAGAGAGAGGGGGAACAGGAGGAGGGGAGAAAACGACCACCGCATGTGGGTAATTAGGGAGAGAAAGCAATAAGAACATTGCTCTGGTCGGTGTGGCAATGCAGTGGCACCTGTCGACACTCGCGCACGTACATATACACGTACACACGCAATTGCAAACACACTGATACACATGCATACTTTCACGCATACACACATGTACATGTTTTCACACACAGAGATACACTAATACACATACACATACTTTCTTCACAAAGACACACACACACGCACACATACTTTTAAACACACACACACACACACACACACACACACACACACACACACACACTCACACACACACACTCACTAATACACATACACATACTTTCTTCACAAAGACACACACACGCACACATACTTTTAAACACACATTCACACACACACACACACACACACACACACACACACACACACACACATACACACACACACACACATACTCTCAAACACACACACACATCATCTCAGACACACACACACACACACACTCACACACTCTCTCAGACACACACACACACACAC
>NC_091568.1:2692270-2697210 GCF_042767895.1 Penaeus vannamei
ACGATATTACGCATCGCTGGGGGTATGCTAATGACCATTCCGACGCAATAGACTTTGAAAGAGATTCTTTTAACGAGCTTTGGATTGGCGGAGGGGAATCTGGTTGTTGTTTGTGTTGTTGATTCTGTTGGGAGGGTTGTGTCTTCTCTGCCATTTTCGTCTTTATTGTTGTTACTGTTTTCGTTATTGATATTGTTATTATTATTATTGTTATTATTATAATTATTATTATTTTATTATTATTATTATTATTATTATTATTATTATTATTATTGTTATTACTATTATTATTATTATTATTATTATTGTTGTTGTTGTTTTTAATGTTGTTGTTTACGTTGTTTTTAATATTGTTGCTGTTATTGTTATTGACATCACTGTTATTATTATTATAGTGATTACTATTATTATCCTTATAATAATAATTATTATTATTATTATTATCATTATCATCATTATTATTATCATTATTATTATTATCATTAATATTATTATCATTATTGTTGTTGTCGTTATTATCATTATTATTATTATTATTATCATTATTACCATTATTATTATCATTACTATTATTGTTATTGTTATTATTATTATAATAGTAATTATTATTATCGTCGTCATTATCATTATCATTATTTTTAGCATTGATATGATTATAGTTGTTATCTTTTTTATCGTTCTTATTGTTATCATGATTATCATTATTGTTATTATTATTATTTTCATTATTATCATCCTTATTTCATCCATTACTTTTTTCGTCATTATTATCATCATTATTATTGTTATTATCATTATAATAATTAGTAGTATTTCTACAATTACTATGAATAGTAGCATTATTATTATTATTATTATTATTATTAATTATCATCATCATTATTCTTATCATTATCATTAACATTGTTTTTTATGTTTTCTCACTAAAATTGTCAATACTATTGTTCTTGTAAAAAACATGATTTAGTTTGCATTATACGAAAGAAAGAAATGAGATATAAAAGAAAAAAAAGAAACGTGATCCTTATATATATACAAAAAAAAAAAATCTTGGAGTTCCATGAATCCAAAAATACAGAGAAAAATCCGATGAAATACGATCTAACTTTCTTTAGACAATCTCAGCGCTTACTTAAAAGTTTAGCAGTCAACAATCTTTTTTTTTTCCCAATTTTCAACGGGACCAAGTCTTGTAAAAACGTATATTTGTTTATTTAACGAGCTTTATGACACTTCGGGAAACAAACAAGTGCTTTCGAAGCTTAAAAGGAATATTGGAGACACCTATTCGTACATTTTGAGCTTTCGGGACTCAGGTATTGAGGGCGAAAATCCCGTGTTCTTTCGCTGTGGTTTGCAGCTGGTTGCGTCATTAACCGTTCCCGAGTGTTTGCCGTTGCGTCATGTGCTTTCATAAGCGTTGGAAAAACTCATCCATTTAGGCGTAGGTCGAAAGTTGTTCGGTTTTGGCCGTTCGGTTAAAGAGGCAAATTTGGACTGTACCTGGATTTATTATTTTTTTTTTTATTTACTTATCTATTCATTCATTTATCTGTGTTTATTTTTAATACCCTTTCATTATCAGTTTTAAAACTTATGTTTCTTTTCAATACTCTTTAATTATTCATTTTAAAACTTATCTATTTGTTTTCAGTACTCTTTAATTATCAATTTTAAAACTTATCTGTGTTTAATTTCAATACTCTTTCATTATTAATTTTGAAACTTATCTGTGTTTATTTTCAATACTCTTTCATTATCAATTTTAAAACTTATCTGTTTTTTTTAATACTCTTTCATTATACATTTTAAAACTTATCTGTGTTTATTTTCAATACTCTAATTATTAATTTTAAAACTTATCTGTTAATTTTCAAAACTCTAATTATTAATTTTAAAACATGTGTGTTTATTTTCAATACTCTTTAATTATTCATTTTAAAACTTATCTGTGTTTATTTTCAATACTCTTTAATTATTAATTTCAAAACAACTTTTATATCCATCCCTCATTTTTGTTGCATCTCTCTCGTTCTAATAGAGGTCGACACAACGTTGATTATTGTTGATTACATGATATGTGCCGGACCGTGCATAAAACATAATTAATGTTGATTATACTGCTGTGATAACAAGATAAATTAATGAATGTAATACAGCAGTGCATATAAGGATGAACAACAAAATAAAAAGGCAGTAATGTGTGTGTGTGTGTGTGTGTGTGTGCGTGTGTGTGTGTGTGTGTGTGTGTGTGTGTGTGTGTGCGTGTGTGTATGTATGTATGTATGTGTGTGTGTATGTGTGAGTGCGTGTGTATGAATATAAGTGTGTGTGTGTGTGTGTGTGTGAGTGTGTGTATGAATATATGTGTGTGTGTGTGCGTTAGTGCGTGTTTATGAATATAAGTGTGTGTGTGTGTGTGAGTGTGTGTGTATGAATATAAGTGTGTGTGTGTGTGTGTGTGAGTGTGTGTGTATGAATATAAGTCTGTGTGTGTGTGTGTGAGTGCGTGTGTATGAATATAAGTGTGCGTGTGTGTGTGTGTGTGTGTGTGTGAGTGTATGAATATAAGTCTGTGTGTGTGTGTGTGTGAGTGCGTGTGTATGAATATAAGTGTGTGTGTATGTGTGTGTGCGCTTATACACGTGTGCATTCTGGCTATAATTGCGTAGCCACTCAGAGCCAACGACCCACTTTGCAAATCATGAACTGTGAATAATGAACAGAGGCTTATTTCTCCCCCGTGAAGAAGACACGGGATTTCCTCTCCTGTCTAAGAAGTTCTTTTTTTTCTCTCTCTCTCTCTCTTTCCCCGTGATTGTTGTCTCCTTCACTTCTCCTCCTCTCTCCCTCTCCCTTCCCCCTCTCCCTCTCCTCTCTTCCTATCTCCCTACGTCCTCTTCCTCTTATCTCCCCCTCCCCCTCTCCTCTCCCCCTTACCCCCTGCGCTCTCACCATTCCTCCCTTCCCCCTCCCCTATCCCCCTTCCTCCCTTCCCTCTCCCCCCTACCCCTTCCCCTTCCTGCCTTCCCTCTCCCCCCTACCCCTTCCCCTTCCATCCTTCCCCCTTGTGCCCTCCCCCTCCCCCTCTCCCCATCCCCTCACCCCTCCTCCTTCCCCCTTGTGCCCTCCCTTCCCCAATCCCCTCACCCCTCCTCCTTCTACCTTTTGCTCTCTCCCTTCCCCCTCTCCCCTCCTCCCCCTCCCCCTCACCCCTCCTCTTATCTCCCCCTCCCCTCCCCCCCCTCTTGTCTACTCGAGTTGCCATGAAAATCCTGAGGACAAACAAGGAAATCCTCAAGGCAAGCAGGGATTTTGTCCTCCTCACACTTCGCTCTTTATACTCCCTTCCCTGTTTTCCTTCCGCTTGGAGAAGAAAATCCTGCCTCCTTCTTGAGTGTTTCTTTCTTCCTTCTGTTTTCTTCTGTTTCTTGGTTTTCTTCCTTCCTCCTTTTTTTCTTTTTTTTTTCTTCTTTCTCCTTTTTTATGCCTTCGTATACGTTTCCTCTTTCATGTCGACTTCCATTTCCTTTTCTATCTTTTTACTTTTTCCTTCTTTTTCTTTTCCATTGATTTTTTTTCATATTTTCCCTTCTCTCCTTTTCCCTCCTTCTGCTTCTTTGTTGTTTTGTCTTCATTTATCACGAGTCATTCCTCTCTCCTTCTTCCAGAAATTAATTTCCTTTCGCTCTTCGTTCTCTCTCTTAACTTAGGTCCTTCTTCCTTCCTCCTACGGCTTTCTTCGGCTCCCCCTTCCTATTCCATATTCCCTAAGTCCCTCTTCCACTGTATTCCTCTCTCTCTATCCCCCTTCCTCTATCACGTGTTCTTCCTCTTCCCTCCTTCGCTCGTTCCCATTCCTCCCTCCCTCTGGCTCCATAAGTTGAACCTCTTCCCCCCCCCCCCCCCCACGGCGGCGCAAACCTCTCCTCGCGAGGCAGGTCTTATGCACGACTTTCATTGCCGAGAAGAGCTGCTGCACCGCCCTCGAGGGACCTCCCGGCGGCCGTCCTTCGCTTACCTTTTGTCCCTGTTATTTCCCGTCACACACACACACACATGTATACATACATACATACATACATACACACACACACACACACACACACACACACACACACACACACACACACACACACACACACACACACACACACACACACACACAATATATATATATATATATATATATATATATATATATATATATATATATTATTTATATATATATATATATATATATATATATATATATATATATATATATATATATATATATATATAAATGAAACTAGCCACAATGAGATATAGGACGTTTTTTCCTATATCTCATTGTGGCTAGTTTTCATTTTTGTGTTCACGTGATTGTGTTTGTGCTTGTGTTCATACATATATATCTATATATCTATATATCTATATATATTTATAAATATCTGTGTGTGTGAAACAACAACAATTCCTCGTACAAGAGATCACACTGCATAGCCTTCCCTTGGCGACCTGATTCCTACCTTTGGCTCCGAGCAAGGAGATCAACCCTAGGAATACGTGCAATTTGCAAATGCTATTCAAACATTCGCCGTACCACGAAGTCGTCACTGAAATCTGGTTAGACTGAGACAGATTTCGCCGGGGAATATAAACTAAACAATCCAGACACAATTAAGACCCTTATTTTTTTCTTCACGAGTGCAAATCTTCCCAAGATTTCGCTTCTTAAAATACCCCCCAGCATCTCGGTTTACGATAGTACTTACTTCCCTCTTCATCTGAGGAAGGTCTGACTACTCACGCGAGAACTTCTCAACTCTCCTTCACGTGTTAAGACGCTTGCATCCAAAATTGCAACTTTGGAGTTCAGCTTCATTTAACTTTTAACTTTTTTTTTTTTTTTTTTTTTTTTTTTTTTTTTTTTTTTTGCCTCAACTGTGCTTGAGAAT
>NC_091568.1:2715210-2725210 GCF_042767895.1 Penaeus vannamei
TTAACGAAGCCAGTATCGTTTTGGTGCAGGAATTCGAGTTTCCTTTGATGTGTCAGGTTCTGTTACATTTGCTCGCCTGTAGATATTATGATAACGAAGATTGCTTTTGTTGTTGTTGTTATATCTATCGTTTTTTTTTTTTGTTTTTTTTTATTCTTATCATCCTTATTAGGATACTTTTTATTATTATCGTTATTATAAATATCATCATTATTATTCTCATTATTGTTATCATCATTATTATACATATTGTTGTGATTATTATTATTATTGTTATTATTATTAATATTATTGTTGTTATTAATATTAATATGATTATTAGTATTGTTATCATTATTTTTTTCATTATTATTGTTATCCTCCTCATTATTATTATCATTATTATCATTATTATTTTCTTTATTTCTTTATAAGTAGAGTATTCTATCATAACAAGAAACAATCAAAATGTCCTGATAAAGAAAATCCGAAGCCATGATAAAACGCCATTAGATAACGTCAATCGGCTCCGAACCGTTTACAATCATGGTATTGAAATCCGTCTATAAAGGATGATCCCACGAGCTCGTAAATGGTAAAAAAAAAAAAAAAAAAAAAAAAAAAAAAAAAAAAAAAAAAAAAAAAAAAAAAAGATAAATAAATAAATAAAACGAAAAAGCGGTGAAAAAGATTATTATATTTTGTTGTTGTTTTCTTGTTTTCTGTGGGTGTGTTTTTTGTTTTTGTTTTTTTCTTTCTTTCTCGTTTTGTTTTTGTATTTTCTCCTTATCTCTATTTCTCCTTGTGTTTTTTTTTATGTTTCTTCTATTTCTTTATTTTTTTCGGCTTCTTCTTCAGCTTGATTCTTCTTTTCTTCTTTTTTTTTTCTTTTTTCATCTCCCTCTTAACTTCCCCTACTACTCTTCTTTTTTTTTCTTCTTCTTCTTCTTCTTTAATTCTCCTTCTCTCCTTCCTCTCTTTTCCTCTGACGTCACGAGTCTCTGAGTTAAGGGAAAGGGAAAAATTATTTATTTAGGAATAATAACGATTTGTGACAGCAATTTTTTGTGAATTTGTTTGTTTTTCGAGAAGGTATTTTATTTATTTATTTTTTTTTTAATGTTAGCTCCGTTTCTTTTCTTTTCTTTTCTTTTTTTATCATTATATATTTTTTTCTCTCCTCTTCTTTTGTGCCATCACCTCCCTCTTTCCTTCCTTTTTCCCTTCCTCCTTAAATCCCTCCTTCCCTCCTTTCTCCTTTCTCTCCTGTCTCCTTCAAGTATTCCTCACCTTCCTTCCCATTTTCCCTCCCTCTTTTCCTTTATCCTCCCTGCTTCTGTCCCTTGCTTCCTTCTTCCCTCTCCCTCTCTTCCTTCTTCCCTTCCCTTCCTCCCATGCCTTCCCTCTTTCTCTTTCTTCTCTCCCTTCTTCCCTTCCCTCCCTCCCTTTCCTCCTTCCTCCCTCTCCCTCTGTCCCTTCCCTTCCTCCCTCTCCTTCTCTCCCTTCTTCCCTTTTTCTTCCCTCCTTCCTCCCTCTCCCTTCCCTCCTCTTCTTCCCTTCCCTCCCTTCTTCCCTTCCCCCCTTCCTTCCCTTACAAGTGCAATGATTAGCATTTTCAAAGGATTCCATTCTCCCTCTTTTCATTGTCTCCTTGCTTCATCTTCTTCTCCATCTCCCGAGAAGAGGCTTTAACCTCACAGCGTCAAGATGAAACAGCCTCAAGACACCGTTGGCTTCCTTCCGTATATCAGTTATCTTCTTTTCGCTTTTTTCGTTTTTTGTTCTTTTTCTTCGTCTTTTCCTTCGTGTTTTCCTTCTTCCCGCTTTATTTCTGCTTCTTTTCTTTGTTTTTTTTACTTTCTTCGTGTTTTCCACTTTTTTCCTTTTTTGGTTAATTAATCTTGCTCTCCTTTTTATTTGATTATTTTTCTTATTATTTTCTTCTATTTTTCTCCTCTTTTTTGTTTTTCGCTTCTTCCTCTTCCCCTTTTTCCTTCTTTTTTTCCTTGCCTTCCTTTTTTTAATTCTCATCCCTTTTTTGCTTTCCTCATCTTCCTCCCATTATCCCTTCTTCCTCTACCTTTTCTTTACTTTTCTCCTCATCTCATATTCTCATTTCCTTCTCTTTCTTTCTTTCCTTTTTCGGCCTCCGTTTCCTTGCCAGATGTTGTTTTCTCTTTCAACTGAAAATAATTTTCCTTCCTTCTTTGGCTTTTGTTTCTTGTTTCTTTTCATTTCTCTTCGTCTTTGTTTTTTTTCCTGCCTCTTCTGGTTTAGTATTATTGTTGTTTTTATTTGTATTGGTATGTTTTTTTTTCTCTCTTTTTATCATTAGTTTTGAGTTTTCGAGATTTTTTTTTACGTTAATTAGAGGGAAATGTTTTCATATTTATGATATAGAATGTGTTGAATATATCCATATGTACATACTTTTTTCTCTCTCTTTCCTTCTTTCTTTTTTTCTTTTTTTTTCTCTTTTTCTTTGTTTTTTTCTTTTTCATTTTTCTTCTTTTCTTTTCTTTTTATTTACCTTTTTTGTATTGGTATGTGGAATTTTCTTTCTATGTTTCGTTCTTTTTCTCTTTCTTTCTTTGGTTCTTTTTCTCTTTCATTCTTTCGTTCTTTTTCTCTTTCTTTCCTTCCTTCTCTCTTCTTTTTCTCTTTCTTTCTTTCTTTATTTTGTTTGTTTTTGCTGCCATAGGCTTTGGTGGAAAGGAATTTTGAAAGAACTGTTTCATCGCATTGCTATGACGGAAAAGGAAGAAAGAAAATAACACATACCAAAAAGGGAAAAATAGAAAAAAAATAAGAAAAGAAGAAAAAGAAAAAGAACAAAAAGATGAAAAAAAAGCATGATGTGATGGTGTGAGCGAATCAAAGTCGAAATCACGATATTTGCCAAAAACTTTTTTCTGTCTTTCGTTTCTCTTGTAATTCCACTCAATATTTCCTTTTTTCTCTATAATATTTTCATTTCAATAATTCCAATCAAGTATCTAACATTATTTCTAAAAGGAATAGATAAATAAATAAATGAACAAATAAATTAATAATAAAAATAAAAAAAGCAAAATGCAACCTGTAAGTGTTATAGGTGTGAATCCTCCTTTTCATCATTGTTCTGAAATTACCATACAATATAGCGAACTCTGTTACAATGTGCTCTGGAAAGACTCCCTTGATAATCCCCTGTTAAGCCTGGGTCATTGTGTACACGCCCTACTCACTGGTTTAAAGGTATTTGTTGTTTTTGTTGCGTGCGTTGTGCAAAGGTTGGGTGAACTTGCATGGCTTAAAAAAAAAAAAAAAAAAAAAAAAAAAAAAAAAAAAAAAACGGTATTCCTTTTAATTTCTTTATTGGCTCAGTGATAAGTAGTGAAAAAAAATTCTTGAGGTAATATTCATGTACAAAGCAATAGCGTATTATCCCACAAAGGCATTTTTGTCTAAACTTTTCTAAATACTTGCCGTTATAGGTAATTAGTTGAACTTTACCTCAGAGGCTTTTGAGGCTAAACAAAAAAGTAATATATTATTCGGATTTGTTTAGATATGATGTTTTAATCTTCACGGACGGAATATTATCATAATGATACAAAGTTAAAACAGTTTAGTTAATACCGTATTAAGATTAAAAAGATAATACTCGCAAAATAATAAAGTATGATGCTATATGATATATAATACATAACACTAATAATATGTGGTATATATAATACTCCTAAAACAACAATAAACAATACCAACTTGCCTACAGTACTCATAAAACGCTATGGAGTCTAAACATCGACATTTATTTCAAGTGAGTAATCTAATAACTCATGAGTAAACAGCGGACCTCGATTAGTGACAAACAGACATCTCAAACCATGAATCCTCTCGAGTGGTTTTGGATCCCGTGCCCTTGAGGGAAATCAAAAAGCCAGGACGTTATCGTTCGCTGTTGCCCCTCGGGATTTCGGAATGTGGGACTCTTAAAGCGAAACCACGTATTATTAACAATAACAGATGGAAGCTTATCCATTGCTTGTATTTTTTTTTTTGTGTGTGTGTGTGTGTGTGTGTGTGTGTGTGTGTGTGTGTGTGTGTGTGTGTGTGTGTGTGTGTGTGTGTGTGTGTGTGTGTGTGTGTGTGTGTGTTACTCCTCTCTCTTCTTTTCTTCCATGTATTATTAACAATAACAGATGGAAGCTTATCCGCTGCTTGTATTTTCTTTTTCTTTTTTTATGTGTTTGTATTTTCTTTTTCTTTTTTTATGTGTTTGTATTTTCTTTTTCTTTTTTTATGTGTGTGTGTGTGTGTGTGTTTGTGTGTGTTTATGTCTCTCCTCTCTCTTCTTTTCTTCCATGTATTATTAACAATAACAGATGGAAGCTTATCCATTGGTTGTATTTTTTTTCTTTTATGTGTGTGTGTGTGTGTGTGTGTGTGTGTGTGTGTGTGTGTTTCTCCTCTCTCTTCTTTTCTTCCATGTATTATTAACAATAACAGATGGAAGCTTATCCTTTGCTTGTATTTTTTCTTTTTCTTGTTTATGTGTGAGAGTGTATGTGTTTCTCCTCTCTTCCTTTCTTCCTCTTTACTTTGTATTTGTTTTTTTTTTTTTGTTTTTTGTTTTTTCTTTCCTTCCCTCCCTTACATTTCTCTTTTCTGCATGCATGATTCCCTCATTTCAGCCTTTTTGTACCTGTCTCTCTCCTTATTTGGGCGGTGATATTGGGACAGATGTAGAAAAGGTATATATGGGAATGAATATATTCACATGTATTATTTTTATCTTATGTTTTTAGATTTATTTGATTATATGCTCGAAACCGGTCAAAAAAAAACACTTTCTCTTTGAAGATATTAATCCTCCATACCTTTTTTTCTTTGGTCTTCCTCTCCTTCCTATTTCTTACCATATTTCCTTCACTCTCTCCTTCTTTTCCTTCCCTTCTTTCCTCCTACTCTTTCTTCTCTCCCTCCCTCTCTTCCTCTTTTCCTTTAACACCCCTCGTCCTTCGTCACACCTCTCCACCTCTTCCCTATCTCCCTCCATGACACCGCTCTTCCTACTTATTTTATTCATACTCCCTCCCTGCTCCCCCTCTACCCCTCCGACCCCACTCCCCCTTACCCCTCTCCCTCCCTCCCCCACTTAAACCTCTCAGCTCTGCTCTATTATTTACGGTCCTCTCCTTTCTTCGTCCCTCCTCCTTCCTTTCTTCACTCTTTCCTTACCTCCCTTTTTCCTTCTTTCCTTCCTTCCTCTCTCCATCCTTTCTTCTCTCTTTCCTTACCTCCCCTTTTCCTTTCTTTCCTTCCTCTCTCCTTCCTTTCTTCTCCCTTTCCTTACCTCCCGACCGCCCTCCGTCCTTCCTCATTTTTTCCCTCTCATCCTCCCTCCTTCCCTCTCCCTTTATGTGTCTTTGTCTGCGTGTTAAGTGAATGTTTCTGACTATGTGTCTGTTTGTATGTGTAGAGGTACATATGCAGTATATAATTGATAACAATTACGGGCCTTGTTCACTGAGGAAATAATGGACGATATTATCTATGCTGTCGGTACTAGTCTATAGATTTATCATATTTGGGTAATTGGGAAAAACCTTTGTCAGTCCCTGCTTTTAGAGCAATTAACTTGCACGAAAAGAAATTTCTTATAGGAATCGCTAGGATTTTTTTTTTTTTTTTTTTTTTTTTTTTTTTTTTTTTTTTTTTTTCATCAAGAATAAGTTGAAAAGTTTTACAGACTCTCAATCATTATTCGTTACACACCGAACAGAAACTTTTTTTCGTTGTCTCAGAACGAAATAATGATAATAAAGTAAAAATAGAATAAAAAAGTTTGATAAAATTAATTCCTCATCCAACTTTTGTCAGAACGAAATAATAATAATAAGTAAAAAAGAATAAAAAAAAAAGTTTTATAAAACTCTTTCCTCTTCCAACCTCTACTTCGTTGTATTTGAAGTGCCTGATATGACGAATCCCTTATCGTAATGTTAGGAGAATATATCGATTATCAATGTTCTCTGCTGACCTTATGATATGGCCTGACGAATTAGAAGTACTCTGTTCCTGCCTTTTGCTTAATGAGATGTCTGCTCAGAGCCGATGGCGGTTCCTGTATATTAATAAGTGTTCTATGGGTCATCTCTCTTTTTTATATATGTCTTTTTATTCTTCTTTATTTTTTTATTTTTATTTATTTATTTTTTTTTTTTTTTTTTTTTTTTTTTTTTTTGCCTTCACTTGTCCGAATGCTGTGAAGGGGTTACGGAATGGGTGGTTGAGATCTCATTTTCCATTTAAGTTCGATTTTTTTTCTTATGATATCGCGTCATTGTTATTTTTTTTTTATTTTGTTTCTTCCTTCTCAAAATGTCCTGTTAGCGTGTATTATACTTTCCCGGTTATGTCAAAGTTCAGGTGTGCAATGTGTATAAGCAACCGCTGATTCTCCTAACATTACATTTAACACCAATGTAACTTTAAAATTACTCAAGAGTTACAAAAAACAGTAACACTGAGACAGAGATAAAACCAACGTGCATCCTGAAATCACTCGAATTAAACGGTATCCATTAACACGTTTTTTTCTGCCTAGAATTACTTACATCTTCAACATTAACACCCCTTCCTTGATGGTCAGTCTTATAACCAACAGCTTGCGTAACTGAACAGCGGTATGCTTACCTACCAACTCCTCTTCATATATCCCTATTTCTTTCTAATTTTTCCCTATTTCCAGCATCTTTTCTTGTACTCGAAATGGCATGCTCTCCAAACACTACAAAATGACAGCGCGATGGAGTCTCTTTGAAGTCCTGCGGCGGCGTTCACGAGAGCCCTGTTCCTCGAGCCTCCGTAGGGCATCGAGGGGAAATATCGACCGTAATCTAAATATAGCCTGAAAGCATATCAGAGGCGATAATTATCAGGAGCATAATTAAATTCACGCTGAGGAGCAGGCTTTTTTTATATGCTTTGATAGGCGGCCGTAATAACTATTCAGGTTTCGAGTTATTGAAAGAACTTAGAAAAATGTACAATGGTAAAAAAATACAAAGGCATAATTAAAATCACATGTTGTAGAAGCCAAACAAGAAATAAATTACACACACACACACACACACACACACACACACACACACACACACACACACATATATATATATATATATATATATATATATATATATATATATATATATATATATATATATATATATATATATGTGCGTGTGTGTGTGTGTATGTGTAAGTGTGTGTATATATATGTGTGTGTGTGTGTGTTTGTATGTATGTGTGTGTGTGTGTGTTTACATCCATCCATCCATATCTGTGCTTACTGACAGCAATTTACTGAAAAGACAATCGAGACGCAAGCGGCCGACACCTCTGCCCAGGGAGGCTTAGCGACCTGAGCCCGAGAAGCGGACCCACGGAGGCGAGAGACGCTACGACCGCCGAAGGGAGAAGAAGCTGCAGCGAAAGTGTGGCTCCCGCGCCAGGGAGATTTAATGGCCCTTGATGCTTGGAGATTTAATTTCCCAGAGACACCAACGCGATAAGGGAGGAGACATGATCTGCTTGATTAAGAGAGGTGAAGGATGAGAGAGAAAGAGAGAGAGAAAAAAAAAGTTACTGATACAAAGACATTGTTACTTTCGGTGACAGTGCGAGGGATAATGAAGGTGAATTTTAGAAAAAGAATAACAGATTATGAGAAAGCGAAGGGAAAAACAAGGGGATGTTAATAAGACTAATAAATATGATAAATGAAGGAACTGACACTAGGAAAATTTAGCAAAGGAGGAAATAATGACAAATTATAGAGAAACGCCCATAGAATACAGATCATGCGATAATTTAAGACAGGCTATAAATTAAAAGAAAAGGAAAGAAAGACACTCAGAAAGATGTTATTGCTGATGACCTAATAAAGAAAAGAAATTGACAAATATCCCAAAAGAGCGAAAGTCGATTACAGAAGATAACAGAAGAGGGAGAATGCATTAATGATGAAAATGTAATGACTGTGATATTGATTATGTGACAAATCAGAGATAGGTGAGAAGATGAAGAAGAATTAATGACATGAGGATCTTATCACTATTAGAGCTGGGCAGAAAGAGAGAGAGAGAGATAGCGAAAGAAAGAAAGAGAGAGAAAGAGAGAATGAAAGGGAGGGACAAATAGAGAGAGAAAATAATGATGCCAATGAGGGCTCTACCGCTCGCCTGGTCGTTATGACACCTATAAAGTGAGGGATAATAAGAGGCTTAATGAGGAATTGTAATTGTTCCTCGTGACAGTGAACAGAAAGTGAAAAAGATAGCGACCTAAATCATTAGTGACGATCATGATGAGAAGAGATAAATCTGTGATGGTGCTTTTACAGTGACAATATTCTTAATCGTGATTAGTGGACATCAGCTGACGACTACAGTATACAAGAAAACTAAACTCAGTTGATTGTCACGGACGGGCATAAAGCAGGTAGAAAATTCAATTGACTGTCATGGGCAGACATGAAAGAGAGTAGCCTGAAGTGACTGTCATGGAGAGATAAAAAAAAGAAATACATAGTAACATGAACATGACTGCGATGCCCAGGTATAAAACAGACAGTAACATGAGCTAACAGTCGTGGGCAGGTATGAAACAGGCAGTAAAGACGTTCTGAAGACGAGGTCGGTCAAAATAACTTGGTATCGCTATGGCAACAGCTGAAGCTCTAGCAATAATCTTAACTCATTGAGTGAAATACTGTTTTTGGTCCCGATTTCACTTGATAACTCAATGCAATACTGTTTTCGTGTCGCTTTCACCTGCATGCCGATGTCAGTTGATAATGCAAGTGATAGGATGTGCATGCGGAAGGAGGGGGTTTCCGCGTCTGCAGGTTTCCAGTGAGTTGTGTTGCAAAGGCAGTCGTTATCTGGTGCTCGATCTTGGACTGCAGTTTGTCTTCTCCGCGCCCCTTCCTCTCTCCCTTGCGCTTCCCAAATCAATCGTTTTTCTGTTTCTCCAGTCAAGGGTTTTATTAGCCTCATTTTTCTTCATTTCCTTCTTCCTTTTTTCAGCCATGGGTATATTTTCTTCTCGTCTTCTATATCTTTTTGCATTCATGGATACATATTCTAACTCATTTCTGTCATCACACTATTGCATGTTCTAACGACCGCTTTGTTCAAAGTGCGGGAGGCCCGACCCATGAATATTCATATATACGAACATGGATATACAAAGAAATAAATGCATATCTATCAATCTACATGAGAGATATACATAGAGATATATATCTGTCCGGTAGATATACACATCTAGACTAACAGAGATGGATCTACTTCTGTGTGTATGTTTGAAAGGATCGGTGAATATTCAGGACAATTATCCCACTGCTGTGTAGTGCAGTGGTGGACGTGCTGGTCTTGCAATCTTGCTGACCTGCGTTCGATCCTGCGCGCTACCAGTGAATGGTAACCCCGGCCATTCCTTGCACACAGGGGGAGATTTAGAAGCAAAATAAAACAAACAGTATGTCACAGCAAAGAATATCCATTGTAACAAATGGAACTGAAACTAAATCTTTTAAAAATAATAATAATAATCTGGTCAGGCCTCTTACAATTTGGACCAACCGACCGCAAGTCCCGAGGCCCAGAACCCACTCCCTGTTTACCTTCTTCCCGAACACAGGCCAGGTAACCATCCCACACGACCCCAGTGATCCCTTCTTCCTTCCGTTGTTCTCCCATTAAGCACTTCTATTTATCCTTCTTTCCACTGACTGGTCGTTCGTGAAGGGGGGGGAGGGGAGGGGGTCGTCTGATTTGTCCCCTGGTCGTAGGGATCTCCGTAGCAATCTCTCTTACCCAGCTACCTGATCTCTTGATCTTAATCTACTGACCTGCTGACAAGTCTATCTACCAACACCCTCAGGATTACTAGTCTTTATTATTATCATTATTATCTTTATTATTATTATTAGTATTACTATTACTACTACTATTATTATTATTATTACTAC
>NC_091568.1:2742710-2745210 GCF_042767895.1 Penaeus vannamei
AGGAGTAGGATGAGGGAAGGAGAGAAGAAGAGCGAGAGAAAGAGAGGGAGGGAGAGAGGGTGTGAGAGAGGAAGAGAGAGAGTGAAGAGGAAGTGAGAGAGGAAGAGAGAGGAGGGAGAGAGGAGAGAGAAAGAGAGAGGGTGGGAGAGAGGAAGAGAAAGGAGAGGGATGGGGGAGAGGGAAGAGAAAGAGAGGGAGAGATTGTGAGGGAGGGAGGGAGAGGAAAAGAGAAGTGGAGAAGAGCGGATGGAGGGAACTACAACGGCGTTTTCGTTCCGCATAATTTATGGGAATGGGAGAGGATAGATAAAGGGAGGAAGGGAGAGAGAGGGGGGGGGGAGGAGGGAGTGTGAGAGAGAGAGGGAAAGGAGGGAGGGAGGGAGAAAAGAGAGAGGGAGACGGGGGAAGGAGGAAGGACGGAAGAGAGAGAGAAGGGGAGAGGAAGGAAGAGAAGAGATTGTGTATGTGTGCCCCCCCCCCCCTCTCTCTCTCTCTCTCCTTCGTTTTGCATGATTCTTGGCAGTGGCTATGTGCAAGAGCGTGACTCTCTCTCTCTCTCTCTCTCTCTCTCTCTCTCTCTCTCTCTCTCTCTCTCTCTCTCTCTCTCTCTCTCTCTCTCTCTCTCTCTCTCTCTCTTTCTCCCTCTCTCTCATTCTCATTCTCTTTTTCTCTTCCTCTCTCTTTCTCTCACTCACTCACTCTCTCTCTCTCTCTCTCTCTTTCTCTCTCACTCACTCTCTCTCTCTCTCTCTCTCTCTCTCTCTCTCTCTCTCTCTCTCTCTCTCTCTCTCTCTCTCTCTCTCTCTCTCTCTCTCTCTCTCTCTCTCTCTCTCTCTTTCCCCCCTTTCTTCCTTTCTCTCTCTCTCTCTCTCTCTCTCTCTCTCTCTCTCTCTCTCTCTCTCTCTCTCTCTCTCTCTCTCTCTCTTTCTCTCTCTCTCTCTCTCTCTCTCTCTCTCTCTCTCTCTCTCTCTCTCTCTCTCTCTCTCTCTCTCTCTCTCTCTCTCTCTCTCTCTCTCTCTCTCTCTCATTCATTCTTCTTCCTTTTTCTTTTCCTCCCCGCACGGCAACCCGCAGACAAACAAATCAATGCCAGAGATCTTATTTCTGCGTCCGCATTCCTCGCCCGGGTATGCAAGACATCAATAAACCACAGACTTGAATTATTTGCGATGGCTGCGCTGTGATTACAACGGGCGAAGCGAATCATGGAAGGATATGTCTTCGCGAAGCTCATACTAGTAGAAATTGCAAGAATAAAATGAGAAATTATCGATTTGGTTCATTCATTCGGTTCTTTTTACAAATAGATATTGCCCTCGATAGATTTTACTGCATATTGCTTTTCTGCAAAAGTAGGATTTCGAGTACCGCCTACGTCACAATTTTTTTTCCAAAGGGATGTATTACATGATCGTCTGGAAGTGATTCTTGCACTTTGTCTGATTTCCCAGAAGCGGATCTCCCTTCACAAACGTCTATTTTTGCGTGCCTGTGTGTGTGTGCGCTTGTGAGTGTCTGTGTGTCTCTGTGTTTGTGTGTGTGTTTGTGTCTCTGTGTTTGTGAGTGTCTGTGTGTGTGTGTGTTTGTAAGTGTGTGTGTGTGTGTTTGTGAGTGTCTGTGTGTGTGTGTGTTTGTGAGTGTCTGTGTGTGTGTGTGTTTGCGAGTGTCTGTGTGTGTTTGTGAGTGTCTGTGTGCATGTGTGCTTGTGCGTTTGTGTGTGTTTGTAATTGCGCTCGCTTGTGTGTGCGTGCGTGCGTATTGTTTACACACGCTCCTTCATTCCTCCCCCACAAATGCACACAGCCCTCCCCTCCCCCCTTATCCCAGAGCCAACCCCCCTCCCCTCCCCCCTTATCCCAGAGCCAACCCCCTTCCCCTCCCCACCTTATCCCAGAGCCAACCCCCTTCCCCTCCCCCCCTTATCCCAGAAGCCAACCCCCCTCCCCCCTATTCCAGAGCCAACCCCCCTCCCCCATCCTCCCTGGTCTCTCCTTCCTCCCTCCTTCACGTCTCCCTCCGTTGCAGCTGCCCGGCCCAATGTCGATGTCCAACCTGTTCTTGTTCCGTCTGCACAACCTGCGGCGCGAGGAAGGGCGTCGGAAGCGGGCGCGGCGACCTGGTCTTCACGGCTGCTCGAACCTCCTGACGCTCGCGCCCTCACGCCTCTACGAGAAGGCCCCCGTGACGCCCACAGACTCGCTGGACGAGCTGGCCTCCCACATCCCCAGGTGCTACTCGTCTGCTCGTCTGCTCACCTAAAAGCTCACAGTCAGAGGCTGTCGCTCCTGTAATGTAGAGGTGTACATTTCCTTGGCACCTGGGATGTAGTAGTGTAATTGTTTGCACTTGTAACGTAGTGCTGGTCTAACACGTATTTCCATGTACTAATGGCACATTGTCGACCTAAACATAGAGCTCCTTATATCCATGTAGGATACATCAATAACTTCCTTGCATTTCCAGTTTTGTCTCGTTTGCTTCCGTGATCCTGAGACCGCCT
>NC_091568.1:2759885-2762385 GCF_042767895.1 Penaeus vannamei
ACCTTTTTTCCTGAAGCAAATTTCCCCTCTTTGGAGCTGAACCAAAAGCAATATGTCGACAGCGAAAAATACCTTTCGGAAAAATAACTTACGGGGAAATGAAGCCTCAATCACATTCACCAACGCCACACAGCTGACGGGAAAAATAACGTTCAATTTGAAATGGAGAGAACGTTGGGGAGGGAAACGTTTTTTTTTTTTTCTAACTTGACCCTCTCTTCGGAAACAAATCTCATTGCAGACATAGTTTCTCAGGCGCTCAACGAGTTTGGGGAGGAACTTTGGTCTTGAAAGTGCAGAGGTGTGGAGGGAGAGAGGGAAGAGAGAGTGGGTGGGGGTGGAAGGGGGGAGGAGGAGAAGAAGGGAAGGGAAGAAAAAGAGAGAGAGGGAGGGAGGAGGGAATAGAAAAGGGGGGGGTAGTTGAAGGGGAAAGAGAGAGAAGGAAGATGATTTAAGTGAGTGGGTGGGAAGGGGGGGGGAGAAGAAGGGAAGGGAAGGAGAGATAAAGAGAGAGGGAGGAGAGGGAAGAGAGAATGGAAAAAGGTGGAGGGCAGAGGTAAGGAAGAGAGAGTGGGTGGGGGTGGAAGGTAATTATGGGGGGGATGGAAGGGAAGAAAGAAAGAGAGAGATATGTGGGAGGGAGGAGGGAATAGAGATTATGAGGAGGGAGTTGAAGGCTTGAGGGGAGAAATAGGGAAGAGGAGAGGGAGAAAGTGGAAGGGAGGGAACATAGGGGAAGAGAGGAGTGAGGGAAAGGAGAGGGAGAGGGAGGGAGAGTAGAGAGTGAGGGAATTGGGTAAAGAAGAAGGGAAGTGGTGGCAGGGGAGGGAAGAGAGGACAAGAAAGGAAAAGGGAGGGAAATACTGAGGGAAGAGACAGGGAGGGGAGAGAGAGGAGAGAGAGGAGGAGGAGGAAAGTTGGAAGAAATTGAGAGGCAAAATGGAAGGAAAGGAAGGGAGGGAAAAGGGAAAGAATGAGTGGGAGAGAGTGGAAGGGACGGAAGAGGGGATGGTAGGGAATGAAAAGGAGAAAGAAAAGGAAGGAGAAAGCGGAGGAGTGGATGGGAGGAAGATAATAAGGGAGGAACGAAGAGAGGAGGGAAGGAAGGAGAGAGAGGGAAAGGATAAAAAGGAAAGAGAAAGGGGTAGGAAGAGAGAGAGCAATGATTGGGGAAAGAAGCGAGGCGGAGAGAGAGGAAATAAGGGACAGAGATGGATTATGTCATTTGTTTGGTTTCGTGTCCCTCTATTTTCCCTCGAACAACAAAGCGTGCAAAAGTTAACAAATAATGAAAAAAATAGACGGGAAATGGAATGGAAATGTAGACAGATAAGGAATAAATTGAAATGGCTTCTTAAAGTAGCAGCTTCCACAATCCAAAGATTTCCAACGCGAGGGTGCTTCAGGTGTGACGTCATCAGTGGGCAAAGCTGTCCTCGCGAGCCCACCTCCTCCCCGCTGGCTCTTCCCCCGGGATCCCCCCCGCCCCGCTTTTTCTGATTAGTGACCACAGACTTTGCTGTTCTTTTGTTTTTATTCTTTACATTTGTTGAGTTTGTATTTGTTTTTTATCTTTTATTCAACTTTTTATTTGTTTGTTTATGCCGACATGCAATTATTTATATTATTCATAATTCTTCTGTGGGGGATGAATGTGTGGAACAATCTATGCCATCTATGTAAAGGTCGTTATTATTATCATAGATATAATACATGCTAGATAGATAGGCAGATAGATATATGGACAGACACAAATAAACGTACATAGATACACGTAGTTATAGATAAAAAGGTGTAGGTAAATCTAGATTGATAGAGAGATAGAGAGACTGATAGATACACTGAGACAGATAGATATCCCGTGTCCACCGTTCAGTGAATAAGTCTCAGGAACCAATACACTAACTTCTCTAAAAAAAAAAATTGTCCCCAGCGGGAGCAACAGTTAGAGAGAAGCCAGGATATGGATCGCACAAAAAGGACCACTAGAAGGGAATTTACACGCAATAACTATACTTAACGAATACAAGCTTTGAATGCCGGCAATAGATGCCATAGTTTAGAATACAACCGGTAAATGACAACAATAAATACAGCTTATAATATAACCCGTGAATGGCAGTAACAAATTCATCTTTTAATACAACCCGTGAATGACAACAACAAATGCAGCTTTTAATACACCCGGTAAATGACAACAACAAATGCAGTTTAGAATGCAACGGGTGAGGCTCAACAATTGATAAATCTACGAATACGAGCTGTGAACGCCTATAATAAATCCAGTTAGAAATACAAGCGATGAATGACCACAAGGGTTAAATTTGAGGACACAAGCGGTATGTCAGCAGTACATACAGTTAAGAATACCAGCAATAAATGGCCTCCTTTGACACAATTATCGACTACTGAAATTTACGAATCGCAAACAGGTAACGCAATCAAACACTAATTAAAGAATATAATGAATATCCGGTTACTTCTCCGTCTATCTATCTAT
>NC_091568.1:2774885-2777385 GCF_042767895.1 Penaeus vannamei
TATATATATATATATATATATATATATATATATATATGTATATATGTAATATATATATATACATATATATATATATATATATATATATATATATATATATATATATATATATATATATAGAGAGAGAGAGAGAGAGAGAGAGAGAGAGAGAGAGAGAGAGAGAGAGAGAGAGAGAGAGAGAGAGAGACACACACACACACACACGCATATATATATATATATATATATATATATATATATATATATATATATATATATATATATATAAACATATATATATGTATATATATATATATATATATATATATATATATATATATATATATATATATACATATACATATACATATATATCCTTTAGTGCAACTTAATTCTCGTGGCTAGTATAACATTTTTCACATTTTCGGCTTCTATGATTGCCCGCGTCACCATAAAAGGGCTCGGCGAGCGGCCCGCGCGAGGCAAAGGCGAGCGGCCGCCCTTTCCCTTTGATGGAAATTGCCCTCAGGCGGCGGGTCCCTCTCCCTGGCGCGGGGGAAGGAGGGAAGGAGGGGGAAGGAGGGAAGGAGGGAGGGAGGGAAGGTTGGGGTGGAGGGAAGAGGGGCACGGCGGCGGGGGAAGGAAGAGGGGGAAGGAGGGGGGGAGGGAGGAGGGTCACGGCGGCGGGGGAAGGAGGGAAGGAGGGGGGGAGGGAGGAGGGGGCAAAGCGGCGGGGGAAGGAGGGGGGGAGGAGGGGCACGGCGGCGGCGAAGGAGGCGGGGGGAGGGAGGAGGGGCACGGCGGCGGGCAAAGGAGGAGGGGGGAAGGAGGCTGCGGTGGTGATAAGGGGAGAAGGAGATGATCGACAGGTGATAATGATGATGGGTTTAGGTGGGGTTGGAATAGTGGTGAGAGTAGTAAGAGTAGGAGTAGGAGGAAGAGGAAGAGTAGGAGTAATAGTAATGGTAAGAATAGGAGTAGTAGTAGTAAGAGTAGGAGTAATAGTAGCAGTAGTAGTTAGAGCAGGCGTAAGAGTAGTAAGAGTAAGAGTAGGAGTATTATTAGTAGTAAGAGTAGGAGTAGTAGTAGTAGTGGTAGTAAGAGTAGGATTAATAGTAGTAGTAAAAGCAGTAGTATTAAGAATAGCTATAATAGTGAGAGTGATAACGGTAATAATAATGGTAATATTAGCAATGATAATGGTGATGACAGTAAAATGATAACAGCAATGTCAAAGAAAAAAATATATATAATATGAATATAAGATAAAAATTAATAATAGTTGTTTGTATAGTCGTGGTTCTAATCATGTTAAAAAATTTGCTACTTGAATATTGTAGGCAGCGTAGCTAATACCAATTACGAATTAATATGTAACATGAACACGCGCAGTTATAAAACCTATAAAACAAAAGCCCCTGAATAAATTAAAAATATTTTAAAAAGTACTATAAACGGCCCCACGGATGATTAATATGTAACATGAACACGAGCAGTTATAAAATCTATAAAACAAAAGCCCCTGAATAAATAAAAACATATAAAAAAGTACTATAACCGGCCCCACGGATGAAAACGGAAATGAGGGCCACTATGTACTTAAATGGGTAATTTGAAACGGCTAACGAGTGTCACTGTTATCGTAATTGGGTAATTTGAAACGCCGCGCTTGTCACTGGGACTCCGCTGTTTCTCAGGAAGGAGGAATCTTATTATGTTTAGTTCTCTCTTTCCTTCGTTCCTGGTTGGATGTACGTGTGTATGCGTGGTGTGTGTGTGTGTGTGTTTGTGTGTGTGTGTGTGTGTGTGTGTGTGTGTGTATGCGCGTGTTTATGTGTGTGTGTGTTTTTTGCATATAATGTGTGTTTTTAAGTACATGCGTGTGTTTGTGTGTGTGTGGTGTGTGTGTGTGTGTGTGGTGTGTGTGTGTGTGTGTGTGTTTATGTATATGCGTGTGATTATGTGTGTGTGTGTTAGTGTTTATGTGTATATATGTGTGTTTTTAAGTATATGCGTGTCTGTGTGTGTGTGTTGTGTGTGTGTTCCTGCGTGTACATGCGTGAATGTGGCCTCGAGAGATTAAAGATTATGCAAGGGAGGGAAAGAGAGAGAGAGAGAGAGAGAGAGAGAGAGAGAGAGAGAGAGAGAGAGAGAGAGAGAGAGAGCATCAGTAAGTCCTTAAAGGTGAGTGAAAGGTGCGTGGTGTCTAAGACCTTGACGAATTTACGGCAGTGAGAATTAAGATGTTTTAAGCCTTGGTAATTGTTCTGGAACCGGGAGATAGGGGTTGAGAGCAAGGAGACTGATGATGGTACTTATTCTGTATTCAAGGACCTGTGCAAGAGAGATAAGTACAGGGGGATGTAAAGTGATCATTGTGCTGTACTTTAGGGAGTTGGAGAAAGGTTGCGGTGGTGACTGAAGATGGTACTTGTTCTGTACTCAAGAAACTGTGAAAGAGTGCGGGGTGATAGAAGGTGATATTTATGATCCCTTGTAGAGAGGTGGAGATAAAGTGCAG
>NC_091568.1:2792385-2794885 GCF_042767895.1 Penaeus vannamei
CTCTCTCTCTCTCTCTCTCTCTCTCTCTCTCTCTCTCTCTCTCTCTCTCTCTCTCTCTCTCTCTCTCTGCTCTCTCTCGCTCTCTCTCTCTCTCTCTCTCTCTCTCTCCCCTCCCTCCTCCCCCTATCTCTCTCTCTCTCTCTCTCTCTCTCTCTCTCTCTCTCTCTCTCTCTCTCTCTCTCTCTCTCTCTCTCTCTCTCTCTCTCTCTCTCCCTCCCTCCCTCCCTCCCTCCCTCCCTCCCTCTCCCTCTCTCCTCCTTCCTCTCTCTCTCTCTCTCTCTCTCTCTCTCTCTCTCTCTCTCTCTCTCTCTCTCTCTCTCTCTCTCTCTCTCTCTCTCTCTCTCTCCATCCCTCTCCATTTACACCACATCCGCCATCTCTTTCCCAACTCATTTCCTGAAGTTCCTCGTCGCCAGGAACCGCTTCGGCAGAACTCTTCGGATCTCGGCTAATCCTTTCGCTCCGGCAGTCTTGTGCTCGCTAAGACTGCTCGGGCTGCGATCTCCCTCCTGGGGCGACGGGGGGGGCGAGGGGGATGAGGAAGACTAAGAGGATGAGGAGGATGAGAAGGATGATTATGAGGAGGGGGATAATGATGGGGATGAAGATGAGGAAGACTAAGAGGATGAGAAGGATGATTATGAGGAGGAGGAGGATAATGAAGATGAGGAAGACTAAGAGGATGATGAGGCTGAAAAGGATGATTATGAGGAGGATGAGGATTATGAGGATAATGATGATAATGGTGATGATTATGATGATAATGATTGTCATTATTTTTATTGTTGCTATCATTATTATAGTAATTATTACTATTATTATTATGATTACTACTACTATTACTATCATTGTCATTATTATGACTACTGGTATTATCATCATCAGCATTATTAGTATGATTATCAATATCATTATAAAGATAATCATTATTACCCTTCCACTAGGCAATATGATGTAATGGCTAATGAAGGTGTATAGACAGACAGATATTGGAGATGGGTTAGATAGATGGTTAGATGGAAGGATCGATGGCTAGATAGATGGATGCATCTCGGCCTCACTATCTCGCTCGAATCGCGACCGCCATGCTTAGTCGAAGATCGGTAGCATTATGGCGTCTTGCCTGATGAGGGCTTGTAGACAGACAGAGATAGAGGAGGGGGAGAGAAAAAGAGAGAGGAGAAAGGAAGAGAGGGGGAGAGAGAGAGAGAGAGGGGGGGCGAGGGGAGGAAGAGAGAAGAGAGAGAGGGGCACACAGACAGACAAAGAGAGAGAAGGGGGCGGGAGAAAGAGAGGGAGATGGAGAGAGGGGGAATGAAAGAGAGAGAGGGGGAATGAAAGAGAGAGAGAGGGGGAGAGAGAGAGAGAGAGAGAAGAGAGAGAGAGAGAGAGAAGAGAGAGAGAGAGAGAGAAGAGAGAGAGAGAGAGAGAGGAGGGGGAAGGAGAGAGGAGAGACAGACAAGAAGTAGATAGATGGATTGGTAGATATAAACTAAATGACTGATGACTGCATGGGCTGATACATGAATAGGTAGATAGATAAATAGATAAGTCTATCGACAGACGGACTGACTGATGACCTGATTAATAGACAGACAGAGAGGCCTATAAATTGCCAGTGTAGATCCGAAAGACACTAAGAAGCAAAAAGAAACAGAACAGCACGGAGAAGACATTCACAAAGGGAAAATAAGGAAAAAGAGGAATGAAAAAGGAAAAAGATTACAAAGAAAACAGAAGACACTAAGAAAAAAAGAAGACACTAAGAGGAAAACAGAAGACGCCAAGAAGAAAAAAGAAAAAAAGAAAAAGAAAAGCACGGCGACGACATTCATAAAAGGAAAATAAGGAAAAAGAGTGACGACAGAGGAGAGAGAAAAAGGAAAAAGATTAAAAAGAAAACAGAAGACCCAAAGAAGAGAAAAGCAAAAGAACAGCACACCAAAGACATTAACAAAAGGAAAATAAGGAAAAGGAGTAACGAAAGAGGAGAGAAAAGGGAAAAAGATTACAAAGAAAAGGCATCTCGAGCCCGCCATTAGGACCGAAAAAAAGAAGAAGATCGGATTGCGCTGCGTCATAGGCCTACAACGAACACACGAAAATAAGCTCCAACTCCTCTTCCTTCTCTCTTCCTTCTCTTCCCCTTTCGTCTCCCTCGCGATCTCTTTTTTTCTTGTCCTCCTCCATCTCCTCTTCCTCTTCCTCTTCTCTTTCTCCACGTCATCTTCTCTTACTCCATCTCCTTTTCATCTTTCCTTCCCCTTTCCCCACCTCCTTCTTGTTTTCCTTATCTTTTTTTTATTCTCCTCTTCCTCATTTCTCCGTCGCGATCTCTTTATCCTTTCCCATCCCTTCTTCCTGTTACTCTTCCTCGATCTCCTCCACCTCTCTCTCTTCCTTTTTCTCCCTCTCCTCCTCTCCCTCTTCTTTTCATTCCATTCCCACTTCTGCCTCTTCTTATTCTCTCTCTCTCTCTCTCTCTCTCTCTCTCTCTCTC
>NC_091568.1:2814885-2827385 GCF_042767895.1 Penaeus vannamei
TCATGCTGCCTTTGATGATTATTCAAGTGATCTCGTCCTCAACGTCACGCATTGCAAATGTTGACTGATACTGCATTACTTTCTGTGAATCACATACCATAAAACATTCACCGACATTACAAACACTATTGGAATCGCGGTTCATGAATCACACCCACACTCCCCCTGCAAGAGGCTTCGAACCCCACGCTTACCAATGTTTACAAGGGAAAGCGTTAGACTCATTCAGGCAATTTCATGAATGAGTTTGGGTTTGGCCTCCAACGAGAAGTGATTGGCTGATTGGCTTTCCCGGAAAACTATAATGGAAGGCGAATGAATGGGGGATATATCGCGCTCCGAGCTAGCCCCTAATCGTGATAAATCGGGATTGGAGAGACATGGATTAGCAAATCAATGCATTATACGCGCCCCCGAGGCAGACTTTGATGAAAAAATCGAATATTAATATAAGATATACATACATATATATATATATATATATATATATATATATAGAGAGAGAGAGAGAGAGAGAGAGAGAGAGAGAGAGAGGGAGGAAGGGAGAGAGAGAGAGAGAGAGAGAGAGAGTGAGAGAGGGAGGAAGAGAAAGAGAGAGAGAGAGAGTTGAGCGAGAGAAAGAGTGTGTTTCTTGATGATATCTGACATGGAATAATAATTTCGAATGAACCAAATATGACAACCCTTCAGTGTTGTTTCCTATTACCAATTTTTTTCTTCCCTTTATATGAAAAGGTCACGCCTGAGGAACAGATAATATCAATAGATGTTACACACTTAATGCACGTTTTCCTCACTTAAGCTGATTTCGTTATGGCCTTGACTTCACTTTGACGCGTAGAAAAGATATGAAAAAAGTTATGAATTGCAATAATTACACATAAGATGAATTATTGTTCTGATATCACTCCATATGAACAAAGATGCAATATTGAAACTGTAATTTTTAATTCTAATTATTAAAGTCTATGTACATTTCTATACAAATGTAGAAAATGTATAAAAGAAAAATGAATAACTTCACAACGCAGGTTAATTATGTGTTTTCTTTTCTTTTCTTTTCTTTTCTTTTCTTTTTTGTGATATTTATCCACAGCTATGCATTCTTCCTTTTATAAGTCACTATAGGTACGGCAGTGTTAAACAATAGGAGATAATACCACCCTCAGTTAGGTTAGGTTGGATTCGTACTTATTGCCCGGAAATGACGTCTACATACGAATACGCATATGTGAGCCGTACGCCTAACCGCGAGAAATCTGACACAGGTGCCGTACGCATAACACCGAATTTTATTTTTTTTTATACTTTTGTCACGATAACCTCAGCGCATTATATATCTGTACTTTAAAAGTATTGTTTACTTGGAATATCGAGATGCGTATTGAAGCCCAGAATTATCACATTCTTCGGCTATATATACATTCTCTCTCTCTCTCTCTCTCTCTCTCTCTCTCTCTCTCTCTCTCTCTCTCTCTCTCTCTCTCTCTCTCTCTCTCTCTCTCTCTCTCTCTCTATGTATGTATGTATCTATCTCTACCTACCTACCTATCTATTTATCTATCTATCTATCTATCTAATCTATCTATCTATCTATCTATCTATCTATCTATCTATCTATCTATCTATCTATCTATCTATCTATCTATCTATCTATCTATCTATCTATCTATCTATTTGTCTATCTATCTATCTATCTATCTATCTATCTATCTCTATCTATCTATCTGTCTATCTATCTATCTATCTGTCTATCTATCTATCCATCTATCTATCTATCGCTATCTATCTACCTATCTAGCTATCTATTTAATTATCTATCTATATCGAAATGCGTTTTGAAGTCCAGAATCATCACATTCTTTGGATATATGCGTTTATACAGACAAACTCCTTTCTGTTTTTTAAAGGGAAAATATAAACAGTTAGATGATAATGGAAACGAAAAAATAATTTCGAAAAACTAAAAGCTTTATCGCCACTGATGAAAAACATAATAATAACGATGATGGTAATAATAATTCTTATGATGGTGAGATTACAATAGTGATTCATTTTGTAACAGCGAGAAATAACGAAGACAAATCGTTTTTAGAACATCCTCCTGTGCATTTATATTTGTATTTATATTAGTACTGAACACGCAGAACAGGTGCGAACGAAAATGGATACCTTCGCAAGAGATCTAATTAGCGCGAATCTACTATCTCTTTATTAAATTGTGATATTGATGACGGTCTAATCGAGAAGCGTCAGTTATACCTTGATCTGTGATGTTATCTGTTCTTAATTATACCTTTCTATGTGTTTGTCACAATGAACTACCTTTAGTATTGGACTTGTGATGTGTTGTGTGTGTGTGTGTGTGTGTGTGTGTGTGTGTGTGTGTGTGTGTGTGTGTGTGTGTGTGTGTGTGTGTGTGTGTGTGTGTCTACGCTCACTGTATTTTTTTACCTTTTCTCAAGACTAGCAATTATATTGATAGTGATTTACGTATCACAATAGGAAGCAATGTTACGCGCTGTCGTTAAAAAACATCGACATTGATTTTCTCCGCCACAATCACGTGTCTAATTACAGATTTATAGACATATCCTTCAATAAATTGTTAAATATATTCAATATCTTGATAAGGAGTATCTTGATAAATACCAGGCATGTCATGTTAGTCTATCAAATGGCACTGTCAGCTTGCCAATAGATTGATTTGACCTACTAATGCATCAATTTTTTTTTTTTTTTTTTTTTTTTTTTTTTTTTTTTTTTTTGCTTCTTCAAGAAATTTAATCATGTAAAACATACGTAGTTTGTACCACTGATTTGAAAAGATATATACATGTATATGGCTTTAAAATAACGTATTCACTGGACCGCTTAAATATAAATCACAACGTATACCTGGATAGTTGGGCTTCATGAGACAAAGAGAAATCTGTTCACTGAATATTCTTTCACCTGAAGGATAGGCGGTGAACTATTTACCAACAGATAATTTGTTTCTCCTTCTTTATTTATCTGTCTATCTATCTGCCCATCTGTCTATCACCTATCTATCTATCTCCATCTACCTATCTATTTATCTATCTATCTATCTATTTCTCTCTCTCCATCTCCTCTCTCTCTCTCACTCCCTCTCTCTCTCTCTCTCTCTCTCTCTCTCTCTCTCTCTCTTTCTCTCTCTCTGTCTTCTTTTCTCTCTCTCTCTATCTATCTATCTCTCTATCTCTCTCTCTCTCTCTCTCTCTCTCTCTCTCTCTATCTATCTATCTATCTATCTATCTCTAGCTATCTGCCTATCTATCTATCTATTTATTTATCTATCTATCCATTTCCATTTCTCCATCTCTCTCTCTCTCTCTCTCTCTCTCTCTCTCTCTCTCTCTCTCTCTCTCTCTCTCTCTCTCTCTCTCTCTCTCTCTCTCTCTCTCTCTCTTAAGAAACTAAGGAAAACACGAGAGTTGACCGAATTTTACTGGAAGACCTTTCTGACGAGGAGAGAAATCCTGACAATAGGATGAACTGCGTCTGGAGCCACTGTGAAAAGGCGGAAGATGCTTACAAAATGCAAAGCCGCTCTAACAGCAACGAGGATATTTTAATATTTCGCAGGAGAAATACTGGTTTTGAATATGACAGACAATCTTTAATAAATGCACACGGATCTTTACTCGTTTACGAATGCACAGATAATCTTTACTCTTTAACGAATGCACAGACAATCTTTACCCGTTAACGAATGCACAAACACTCTATGCTCATTAACGAATGCACAAACAATCTTTGCTCATTAACGAATGCACAAACAATCTATGCTCATTAACGAATGCACAAACAATCTTTGCTCGTTAACGAATGCACAAACACTCTATGCTCATTAACGAATGCACAAACAATCTTTGCTCATTAACGAATGCACAAACAATCTATGCTCATTAACGAATGCACAGACAATCTTTACTCGTCAACGAATGCACAATCTTTACTCGTTAGCGAACATGAATATTTTAATGAACGAACACCCAATATTCGTTCGTTATCGAAAGCAAGGGCAAGAGTCGCCGAGGCCGTCACCCTCAGGCATCTCGCCAGTCGTCTTGGCAACCGCAGGCGATGCCATCCTAAGAGCAAACATTTTCTACTGGCTTTACACAGATGATAAAAAGAGAGAAAAAAGATTAATAAAAGGACGTATACGAAGATGAAGATTGAACAAGCATGATTGAACATGACCCAGATATAGATTGAACAAACCTTTTATGAATACTTTATACTGAGAAGAGGATATTGTTTTTTTTTTTTTTTTTTTTTTTTTAGGTTGACACGACTGCGCGGCCATTGGTTACATTAAAAGACATGACCTCAGTCTCAGACCTGAAATATAATCATTTACGATTGGTTTATTTTCATTGTTTGCTGTACTGATGAATAAAGAAACTGTGTGTGTGTGTGTGTGTGTGTGTGTGTGTGTGTGTGTGTGTGTGTGTGTGTGTGTGTGTGTGTGTGTGTGTGTGTGTGTGTGTTTGCGTGTGTGAGTGTGTGCTTGCGTGTGTGTCTGTGCTTGCGTGTGTGTGTATGTGCGTATGTCCATCACATACGTATACAACTAAATAGATTTATTAAAACAAGTGGATAGATGCCTACATGTGTTCACGCCCTTAGCCACTTTCGTCTCGGCTCCACTAACGCCCTCTCCTCTTCTCCCACAGGCCTACGCGTCCGAATTTTCACTTTACTGGTCAAGTTATTAACGTGTGTTTTCTACATCATACGGGTGTGCATTGATGACAAACCCATCCATGCCTCTTGGTAAGTAATAACTATTTTTTCCTGTTTCTTAACTAGTTTTATTGAGTAATTCTCTTATCAATTTAATTGTTTCTGAATCGAATACATAATGGGATAGTTTTATTTGGAGATGTATCTTCATAGTTGTTATAAAAAAATCGGTAGTGTGACATTATGTTCAATAATATCTAAAGCATATTATACATAATATAAGACCCCTTTCGCTGCCACAAGATCTATTCTTAGAAAAAGAAAAAAAGATTCTTTTGCACAGTGCCATAAAAAGGATTTTAATCCCTCTTCGGTAATTTTATTTCCTTATTAGGCTCTTATTCACATTATGTTACTTCCCCTTACGTTACCTGCTGTACATATGATCAACATCTATCTTCAGTTTAAATAGATAGATAGCTGCAACTTTTTTTGTTGTTGTTTTTGTTTAAGGAAGTTACACAAGGTAGATAGTAGGAAGTATATAATGGGACTTCAAAACCGTATATGAGCTCCAATGGCCATATTTACACCTCATTAGAAATTAGTTTTAGAAATATGCCACTTAGCGTTATGTTTCCAGCCAATTTAATCTTGAATGGATCTCATCCTGGTCCATTTTCATTCCGCAAATGAGTAAGTAGGTCTTTCATTCACTAAAGCGGTTTGGATGAGGAGATAATCATTCTTGTGAAATGATCCTCCGCCAGAGGAGATTAGTAAATTAGAGAGTGAATTAGCACTACCTCATTTCCACGCCTTTATGCCTTTGGCTCAGTTCGCTCTGGAGGGTCTGAACCGTATGCACTGTGGCAAATGTAGAAAAAAGTTGAGTGAGAATGAATATCTTAAAATGTAAGAGAGGTATTTAACTAGTTTTCGAATGTACCTCAGTGTAGAAATATATGCATTTCTGAGAAAGATGTATTCGAATGTATATTCGAAAACCGTTAAATACATTTCTTATATTGTAAAGATATTCATTCTCATCCAAACCCTTTCTGGAAATCCTACTCGGAATACACACAAACACCTGCGTAACCTGAAATGAACGTGTAAATTTGGGAATAGAAAAAAAACTCATTAATTATGGGGAGTGTGGGTTAAAATCTTGTAAGTTACCTGAGTGCTTTAAGTAATATCAGTCGTATAAACGTCAGGAGAATTCTGAATTAGTAGGTGTGTGAAATTAATGGGAATCGCCAAACAGGTATTTCGAGAGACTTGCCTTTAATGAATTACTTGAGTTTGCCCTTTAATGCGATAATTTATGGAACTGTACTGAGAACATCAGTCCGAGTTCGTATAAATGTTGATATCTAACTACCGAAAATAGACAAATAAATAAAACTATTAGGTGCGTTCAAAATATTCTTAAAGAACATAACATTAAAGAAAAATGACTTGTCCAGTCAGATTCCCGAGAATTGTGACCGTCCTTTCCAAACACTGAGGTGGAATTCTTCAACTTCAAGAAACAATCATGATGGGTTCTTGCTTCGTGAATTTCTTAAGAAAAGCGGGAAAAGGGAGGGAAGAAATGCACGGAATAAAGGAGTTTGTTGGCTTTTTTTTTCTTCTTTTATCTTTTCCTCCTTCTTCCACTGCTAAAAAATGTGGCAGCCCCACGGTCAGGTTTTCCTTTGATTTTTAGCGTGTCTGTGTATAAGTATGTATACATACATATGTGTGTATATGTAAGTGTATGTGAATATGTGGGTGTGAATGTGAATGTGTGTGTGTATGTGAATGTGTGTGTGTGTGTGAATGTGAATGTGTGTGTATGTGAATGTGTGTGTGAATGTGTATGTGTATGTGTGTGTGTATTTGAATATGTGTGTGTGTGAATGTGTATGTGTTTGTGTGTGTGTATTTGAATGTGTGTATGTGTATGTATAGACTTCCGAAAGCACAAGAAAAAGACTCTTTCCCTCGAGCGGCCACATCGCAGCCGCCAAATGAGGAATCAACCAGCCAAGAAAGATTTATTTTCCCGAGAAACGCGACAAGTTAAACGCTCGACCTACCTCTTCCGTGGGTGATTTTTTGCGGTTCTTTGCAACACGGTCTTTGGGTCTTTGTTTTCCGCTGCATGTTGACAGCTCAATGACCCTTTTGTGCTGCCTTTTTGACCTGTGTTTCATTTTTTTTTTTTTTTTTTTTTATTGGCTTTTTGTCAGGGTTTGGGTCATGAGGAAAGGAACGTGTGTTATTTTTGAAGTGTATTTTTTTATTTGTTTTTATTTTTATTTTTTATTTATCTTTTTTTTTTTTTTTTTTTTACTTTTTTTCGGTTTTCTTTCTTTCCTCTTGACTTTTTTTTTCTTTTCTTTTCTTTTATATTTTTGACGAGTTTTTTTCTTTTATCAGTGTTTTTTTATCGGGCTTTGCATCACGAGGAAAGAAAAGTGTGTTCCGTTTTATGATTTTTCAAACTTATTTTTGCGTAGTGTTTGCATACATGTGTTTAGGTGGATTGATGAACAGATAGATGCAGATAAATATATTGATAGATAGATAGATAGATAATACGTGTATGTGCGGATGCATGTATACATATAAATATATTGATAAATAGATAATGTATGTATGTGTGGATGCAGGTATACATATATTTATTTGTCTTGAAGTATATATATATCTACCGAACACGATATAAGCATGAATGTATATATATTTGTCAACATGCATGTAGCACACATATATATATAATCACGTCCCTACATATATAAATACATATATACATACGTGTATAGGCTTTGGTCTTTTCCCTTTATTTTGCAGACACGTTCCCCTTTATTCTAAATCCTTCTTTGCATCTATATTAATTCCCTTTCCTGTTGATTTTTTGTTTTCTCTCAAGAAGTCAGATGCTGCTGACGGTCAGCTGTAAGTTCTCAGAGTCTGAAGTTGCTTCTTCGAGTGTTCGTTACGCTGGTTCTTTGGAATATCTTCTGACGAGGCCCTTGTTGCAAATAATTGTAAATAATTGTATTGCTCGGTGCAGTCTATCAAGCGCTTATTGCTCCGTTTCTCGAAATTCATCTTGAATGTATCGGTTATCTCTTGTGGCTGAAAGTATTATGTATAATGTATGTTGCTGTTTGTATTCCTCTAGTGATGTTCCATGGAATTTTGTTTTCTTTTCTGTTCTTGGCCTGCAGGAATAATTTTCTTCGGGTTTCTCCATAAATAATCCTTCTTTCTTTGTCAATCTGAAATAAAACAACATTAATATTTGTCCAAAGCAGTGACTATGAATTTTTCTCCATCTCCAATTAGTGTTAAACAAATGACATTGCGACCGATCGAGTCCAGCAACATTACGAAATAAGTATAATAAGTAAAATTGATATAAACTGACCCAAGTTTTCCGGAGGAGGTCGTAGGAGGCGGGGAAGCTCTCGAGAAGTCTTTCTCCGCCCCCTTGAACTCGGCGTGGGTCAACCCCGTCTATGCATGGAATACCTTTCCTGTATCCTTCCACTCCCCTCCTCCACGCTTCAAAAGCCCATCAATAACGCAGTTCTTGTTTCCAACCCTCTTTGTTACAAGACATCTCTTCTATAGATTCCACTTTGAACGATTGTTCTCCAAAGCTACAAGGGGCCCGTGTTGCTGCTTCTGCCCTGTGAAGATTGGGATCTTGAGAGACACAGCCTTCGGGTCGATCTTTGATTCCTTACACCTCTGGGCCCTGAACCCTTTGTCTCTCCTCTCTTTCCGAGAGACCTGGAACCTCTCCCAGCTCAAGAGGTTCGTCTGTCGTCTTCGAAGGGCCAGCGACCCCGTGGCACCTTTGTTTTGGTTTCTCTTGTCCAGCGAGATTCGCATGTGTCTGCGTTTGTGTGTGTGTGTTTGTGTGTGTGTGTGTGTGTTTGTGTGTGTGTGTGTGTGTGTGTGTGTGTGTGTGTGTCTGTGTGCGTGTGTGTGTGTGTTCATATGTCTATCTATGTTTGTGTTTACATATGTTTGTATTTATGTGTGAGTGTTTACATGTGTGAATTTATGTTTGTGTTTGTGTGTACATATGTGTGTATTTATGAGTGAGTGTGTACATATATGTGAATTTATATGTGTGATTGTACATATGCGAGTGCGTGCTATACACAAACATCCTTCAGAGATTAATTATTTTCTCCGAAATCAAGTGGAAAACCAACGGCAGCATTAAAAACCGACCCACTAATTGGCGAGCGACCACGTGGGGGGGGGGGATTTTTTTTTTACAGTTGCGTTTTATGTTGAGTGAATTTGAAGACTTTAAAAGCACATCAGGTCTTCATAGCGTTGGTAATGGACGTGATTTGTGAACGGCTTTTCAATGTGACTGCACGTATGCACTAAATGCTGGGAGGATTTTCTTGTCATCGTGTGTGTGTGTGTGTGTAAATATATATATATATATATATATATATATATATATATATATATATATATATATATGCACACACACACACACACACACACACACACACACACACACACACACACACATATATATATATATATATATATATATATATATATATATATATATATATATATATATATATATATATATATGTATGTATATATGTGTATATTTATACATATATACATTTGTATATATATTAAACATATATTCCAATTTTCTTCTCCGCGTTTCTCCTATTTTCGCCCGACCTGCTACTGCAATTATTCGGAGTTCGGATTAGGCGGATCCGTTGATGAAACCTCACAACATGTTTTTTCCGGCCGGTCACGCGCCGCTCGACTCCCTGTCTGGGTTGGGATATTAATAGCAATTACCCAAATTTTAATCAACGGGCGACTTGTTTTAGATATGGACATGGCGAATAGAATAACTAAATAAATAAGTAGATAGATAGATAGCCTAATTGAATAAGATTTTTTCCATTTCCAGAAACAACAAATTCCTTGATCCAGAAACAAAACAAACTTGACAAGCGTCCAATTTTCTTCATTCTCCTTCTCCGTCCCTCTCTCCCTAACAGCTACGGGTGTCCAGTTTTCTTCATTCTCCTTCTCCGTCCCTCTCTCCCTAACAGCTACGGGTGTCCAATTTTCTTCATTCTCCTTCTCCGTCCCTCTCTCCCTAACAGCTACGGGTGTCCAGTTTTCTTCATTCTCCTTCTCCGTCCCTCTCTCCCTAACAGCTACGGGTGTCCAGTTTTCTTCATTCTCCTTCTCCGTCCCTCTCTCTCCCTAACAGCTACGGGTGTCCAATTTTCTTCATTCTCCTTCTCCGTCCCTCTCTCCCTAACAGCTACGGGTGTCCAGTTTTCTTCATTCTCCTTCTCCCTCCCTCTCTCCCTAACAGCTACGGGTGTCCAGTTTTCTTCATTCTCCTTCTCCGTCCCTCTCTCCCTAACAGCTACGGGTGTCCAGTTTTCTTCATTCTCCTTCTCCCTCCCTCTCTCCCTAACAGCTACGGGTGTCCAATTTTCTTCATTCTCCTTCTCCGTCCCTCTCTCCCTAACAGCTACGGGTGTCCAATTTTCTTCATTCTCCTTCTCCGTCCCTCTCTCCCTAACAGCTACGGGTGTCAAAACGAAAACAAGGACATAAACTACTACCTTGAATACGGGAACAAGACCGATGAGCAGTTCCAGGAGGCGCCCATCATCAACTGGCGGGCGGTGTGGTGGGTGAACCGGCCGACGTGGCTATGGATCCTGCAGCTGGCGGGCGCCGTCATATCGCTGTCCGAGGCGCTGCTGCTCGCCTATCTGAATTACAAGGTCGGTGGCCGAGGGAAGGTCATTGTGGCGGCCTTGGGTCATTGTGGCGGCCTTGGGTCATTGTGGCGGCCTTGGGTCATTGTGGTGGCCTTGGGTCATTGTGGTGGCCTTGGGTCATTGTGGTGCCCGAGGGAAGGTCATTGTGGCGGCCTTGGGTCATTGTGGCGGCCTTAGGTCATTGTGGCGGCCTTGGGTCATTGTGGTGGCCGAGGGAAGGTTATTGTGGTGGCCCTGGGTCATTGTGGTGGCCTTGGGTCATTTTGGTGGCCTTGGGTCATTGTGGTGGCCTTGGGTCATTGTGGTGGCCGAGGGAAGGTTATTGTGGTGGCCCTGGGTCATTGTGGTGGCCTTGGGTCATTTTGGTGGCCTTGGGTCATTGTGGTGGCCTTGGGTCATTGTGGTGGCCTTGGGTCATTGTGGTGGCCTTGGGTCATTGTGGTGGCCTTGGGTCATTGTGGCGGCCTTAGGTCATTGTGGCGGCCTTGGGTCATTGTGGTGGCCGAGGGAAGGTTATTGTGGTGGCCCTGGGTCATTGTGGTGGCCTTGGGTCATTTTGGTGGCCTTGGGTCATTGTGGTGGCCTTGGGTCATTGTGGTGGCCGAGGGAAGGTTATTGTGGTGGCCCTGGGTCATTGTGGTGGCCTTGGGTCATTTTGGTGGCCTTGGGTCATTGTGGTGGCCTTGGGTCATTGTGGTGGCCTTGGGTCATTGTGGTGGCCTTGGGTCATTGTGGTGGCCTTGGGTCATTGTGGTGGCCGAGGGAAGGTTATTGTGGTGGCCCTGGGTCATTGTGGTGGCCTTGGGTCATTGTGGTGGCCTTGGGTCATTGTGGTGGCCTTGGGTCATTGTGGTGGCCTTGGGTCATTGTGGTGGCCTTGGGTCATTGTGGTGGCCTTGGGTCATTTTGGTGGCCTTGGGTCATTGTGGTGGCCTTGGGTCATTGTGGTGGCCTTGGGTCATTGTGGTGGCCTTGGGTCATTGTGGTGGCCTTGGGTCATTGTGGTGGCCGAGGGAAGGTTATTGTGGTGGCCCTGGGTCATTGTGGTGGCCTTGGGTCATTGTGGTGGCCTTGGGTCATTGTGGTGGCCTTGGGTCATTGTGGTGGCCTTGGGTCATTGTGGTGGCCTTGGGTCATTGTGGTGGCCTTGGGTCATTTTGGTGGCCTTGGGTCATTGTGGTGGCCTTGGGTCATTGTGGTGGCCTTGGGTCATTGTGGTGGCCTTGGGTCATTTTGGTGGCCTTGGGTCATTGTGGTGTTTGGGTGTCATCGTGTCTTTTGTGTTTGGGTGTTTTTTATTTATTCTTTTCTATTTTTATGGTTTTTATTTATTTATTTATTATTCTTATTGTTTTGTTATGGTTATTTTTCGACTGTCGTGTTTATTGTTTGTTTGTACGTTTCTCTTTACGAGGTTGTTTACATATACTCATTCATTTCCATTATTTATGTATATTTGCATGAAATATTCGTTTAGTTTTAGGAAAAAAATGTTTGTATATTTGCCAGTTTGTTTATTGATTTTATCTTCAATTACGCAATCTATTAATTGTATAATGTCTGCTTTATTCTCCATGAGACACGACCATCAGAGGGACAGCTATTTTACTTCCTATCGAGTTCCATTTTTCTTTCTTTCTTTCTTTCTTTCTCTCTTTTATGGAATTCTGTCACCCTCCTATTTCCTCTTACTCCCCCCCCCCCTGCCCTCTCCTTCTCCACGTTTCTACCTTCGCTTCTTCTTCTTCTTTCTTTTCTTTTAGTTTCTTTTATTTCATTTTATTTCTTCTTTTACATGGGGGCTTTATATATATGCATTGTTTGTTATTGGTATTACTAGATACTATTGTTGTCTTTATTGTTATCTTTAGTATTACAATTATTGTTGTAATTGTCATCTTAATCATCATTATTATCATTACTATTTATATCGTTTTTACTATTATCATATTTATTAGCATCATATTAATGTAACTATTATAA
>NC_091568.1:2832385-2839885 GCF_042767895.1 Penaeus vannamei
AAGTTTTCATTTTAATCAGGTCCTTTTTCAAAATTCAAGCCCTTAAAGTTGAAACCCATCAAAGACCCGCCAGTTGAGGGCGTATTTAAGTCTTTCCTGTTTTTTTTTTTTTCTTTTCTTTTCTTTTCTTTCCTTCGTATTTCTCCTTTCTATCATTTATTTAATTTGTGTGATGCATTTAGTAGCAATTTTCCCATCTTGTTCTGGTATAGAGCTAATTTTTGCCATCACCATACCTAACACCATATGAACAAACTTTCGACTTTAACACAAAGCCTCTCTTTTTAGTTTCTTTTGTGTCATCTGTCGATAAGATAGTTGTTTGAATTTGATCCCAGATCATTTATAAATTGGTAAACATTAATGGTGTAAAGATCCTCGAGGTCCATTTTTTTCCAATTAGTGTGTTTAACGCTTATATATATTATTATTACGAATACTATTTTTTCTATTACAATAACCTCAAAGACTGATGAGGACTTGTTTAACCACCACTTGCTTTGCTGTCAATTCCTTTCTCCCGCCTCTGCAATGGTCTTACCTTTTTACGAGACATTCAAGTATCCGAGTTGTGTTGCATTTGCTAAGGAAGAATGCAGTTTATTATCACTGGCGGAAAATTACCTTGGCTACTGATGGCCTTGTCAACAATGTCAAGTTTCAGTGGCTTGTTTCTCTTTTATTTCTTCCTTTCTATGGTCTGCAACGATGTCCTTTTTTGTGCGGGAATTCGATATTTATAGTTCCGTGTATTTCATCAATCACCTTATCCCATTTGTACCTTCCGGTGCTATGTTTGAGACTTTTCAGTGTGTTCTAATATAAAGCTAAGCTCGTTCAGTAGGTTTTATCATGCCCAAGTTGTGTTTAAATTATGTATTGTTTGTCGTCCTTTTTAGCTAAGTTTCATCTCTTCTTTCAACTCATCCGTGTCCTTTTCAAACTTTACCTTTGGAATTACAGTCCTTTTAACCCACGCCATGTTGCAAAATATTACTTTTAGTTTGTTTCTTCTGTGACGTAATTTGTTTCTGTCATTCCATTTCCAATAATTCGTTACTCTTTCACGTACTTTCCATAATTTCTACAACTTTTAAAATTCTTCTGCCTTGACACATTTTGAATTCTGCCCGAGGTAATCCCTCCTTTTCCTCAAGATTCTGCGCAGTCTCCCATTTCCTCAGCTCTTCGTGTTCATTATCCCCTGCGACCAATTTCTTGATATGGGTTTCCACAGTCTCGGTTTATTATTTTTGAGTCTTTTAGCGTTGCTTTCTCCGTTACATAAAACTTCACTGCACAAACAAGTACAGCTATTCATAGTGTGGTGTTGCAAACAGAGGCGACGTTACAGCCATTTCTTGGGAGTGGGGGGGGGGGGGGGTGGCAAGGTTGGTCGCCGCCAAGAGTTGTCCCAAGTTCGCTAATTAAGCACAGTCGTTTTAACTTTACATCAGTTCTCTTTTCTTTGGACACTTTACAGGTGGCTTTCGAAACTTTTTCTTTTAAAATGAACTACACTCTTTAAGGAGATAACAAGGCAAGCAGACCGGTTCTTCCTGGTATAGTTCTCCCGTATCTTGTAGCTGACGAATTTACCTGTGTTCGCTAATGAATGCAAACGTGTGTCTGTTATTACACACACACACACACACACACACACACACACACACACACACACACACACACACACACACACACACACACACACACACACACACACTTACACACACACACACACACACACACACTCAGAGAGGGAGAGAGAGAAAGAGTAAGAGAGAGAAAAAGAAGAGAATGAGAGGAAAGGTGGGGGGTCAGAGAGAGAGAGAGAGGTGAATGAAAAAGAGACAGAGAGAGAGAGAAGTTGAATCAGAAACTGAGAACGAAAATTCAGAAACAGAGAGAAATCAAATAATTTCAATGAGCATTTTGTTTGAAAGGGAGAGAGCGAGGAAACAAACATTCTCACAGTTGCTTTAAGAACAAGGGCAACCAACTAGTAATATTCTGATTAAAAAAAAAAATGATAGCCTCTTAATCGGAACCTGTTGTGCAATTCTTTTACTTTTATAACGAGCTCACAATTCATTTTCAGAATCTGAGAAATGCGCATAAGAGAAATTTCTTTGGTCTTTTTATATACCCAGTTGGTTGGCTGTTGGTGTGCAAGCTTCTTGGAACATTAAATATACTGTATAGGCATAATATTTCGGAAAGGTTTGTTACGCACGTTAAAGTCCAAGTAATTATGTTGCTTTAGATAAATATGATTCAGGTTATAAGTACTCTTTATCGACGTAAATGTCATAACTAGCTCATTGTGTTTCCTAAAAGAAGTATCCCTTAATGGACAGTACATACGAAATAAACATCCTTTTCAAGAAATTAATAATATTTATAATCCCTAGTTTTCATTTTGTATTGCCATTCCTATTGGGGACGATGATAATGATGTTTAAGAAGATCAGAGGATTATGTGGCGCTGTCTTCCTGGTTAATTTGTTCGTCGTCTGGATAACGGAAAATCTTATTGATAGAGAGTAATGAAAATTTATGGATGGGTTGGCAGTGATCCAGGGATTAAGTTGAGGTGCTTATTGTTAATAATATCATTATGAGCAAGAAGGATGATGATTATTTATTATGGTTATTATTAGAAGCAAATATATTGTTATTGGTATTATTATCATTGGCAAGGGAATACTGAGGTTTTTGTTACAACTGAGGTATAAGTGATCAGAAGTAATTTTGTGTCTTACAACTTTATGGTTTAATATAGATTGATATAAATCAAATTCACTGCCTTATACTCAGTCTGGAGTAAAAGAGTACAAAGAGATAATGAAATAAACTATGTCAGTAGTTCATAAATTAATTTGCAAATAATGTGTGTTGCTGTAATATTAGAATTCTGCTTCTTGTGTATTTACATTGTTATTACATCTGAGATTATTATTCGTGTTGGTTAGACTAGCAATTTGCATTTAAGATGGCTTTGAAACTCAATTTCTGTATACAATTGGCAGTTTCACAGGAAACCATCTTCCGTATGTGTTTTTTCGCCATCAGAATTAATTTCACATGTGAGATGTGGGACTTCTATACGTATCTAGTCTAAGTTAGACTATCTGCTCATAGCCTAGGTTATGTTGGACTGTTAATTCATATTCTAGACCAGGGGCTTCCAACCTGGGGCCACGGAGTACTTTCTGGGAGTCCATGGACCAATATGAAAATTTTGATGTCCAATTAAACTGAATTTTATCTTACCTACAGTACCTATGTATCTCTGTCTCACGTATATCTATAGATCTCTCACATATCAATCATTTTGAATCTTTCCATAAAATGCCCTTGTCCTATAGATATTGACACAATGACACTGTTCATAACTAGCAATAACTGATTCTTTAAAGATGACAGTCACTGAACGGGGCCAAAGAGATTGCCTCCTCAGGGGGGTCGTGTTGTTGGTAGTGTTAGTGGTTGGCAGGATATCTCAAAAAGTTATGAACATATTTTCATGAAATTCAGATGCCATTAAAATTTAGTGGTGACCTGGATCCAGGATTTTTTTTTTAAAGGATTCATTACCATTGCAAGATAGAGAAACACGGGCGTCACCTGGGTAATTGAGAAAGAGGTGATTTTGATGTAATGCTTCAAGTGGGAATGTTTTGAAGGGATCAGTGACCCTATTGCCTTGGCGGAGGTATGCGTCTAGTTATATATAGATCAGGGAGGGCAGAATGGAAGAGGTTGAGAAAACCACTATCCTAGACTATATTAGGAGAGAGATGTGATATTTTGCTATGTTGGATTGTGTATATCCTAGATTGTGCCACACTGGTAATTCATATCCTAGACTATCAGCCGGTTTGTTAGAATTGTGCGAGGCCCAACCCAAAGAATATTCGTATAATTGACATGTATAAGAAAGAAATACATGCATATTTATCAGTCTAGACATGCATATCAACCTGGTAAATAGATAGTTGTGTATATCTATCAGATATACAGACAGATATGCCTTTATTTCTGCATCTGTATTTATGAAAATTCATTGGATCGGGCCTGGCACAATTTTAACAAACCGGCCGCATATTAGGAGAAAGATGTTATACCATTTCTAGACCCTATTAAGTTACAAATATATTTTATTCAGTTTCAACAGTTCCATTTCTGCGTAAAAGCGGAAGAGGAGCTGGAGTTTGGGCTTTTAGTCTTCGGTTTCAGAACCCTTTGGTCTGATGAGCATCCAGTTCCTTATCGTCCGCTAATGTGTTTGAGAGAGAGAAAGAGAGTGTCAGTCAGACAGACAGACAGCCACACAGACCAACGCGCAGACAGAGAGGTAGAGAGAGAAAAAGACGAGAGAGAAGAGACAGGGAGTGACAGAGAGAGAAGAGAGGGAGGGAATGACAGAGAGAGAAGAGACAGAGGGAATGACAGAGAGAGAAGAGACGGAGGGAGTGACAGAGAGAAGAGACAGAGGGCATGACAGAGAGAGGAGACAGAGGGAATGACAGAAAGAAAAAGAAAGACACCTATAAAGCACACCAACAGACACGTTCCGTACATCCCCGGCAACGTACAGCCACTGGGGGAGCCGAAAAATCTCCTGAGCGACACAAGATATGTCAAGAAGGATTTTCTCGGTTCTGCGAAAAGAGACATTCACGGGACCGTAAAACTTGTTCATTACAGCTCATGTGAGAATTCCTTTCTTATTGGGGGGGGGGGGGGGGGGGGGGGCTCGAGTAGGAGGAACTATATTGCTTGTCGAATTATTGAATCTACTTAATATTTGTTATAAGGGTTTCTTTATATAAGTTGTAGATTTTATGTTATCAGATTTTTTTGTTATATATGGTATCGGAGATATAAGATAAATAACCTGAGTAATAGGATTTGAGAGGAACTTTCAAGAACTATATCCTATGGTATTCCTGCTTAAACCTTGTTCTGTTGTGAAAGGAAGAAGTATGATATCTATAACAGCCAAATAAAATCATTGTCGGGTCTTTAACGGCATGAATGACACTAGAAATATTATTCTATTTTCTTTATTATTTTCCATTTACATTTTCATCAGTTGTTCTTTTATCTAACTTTATTTTATTCTACTTGAACCTTATTCGCAATTCGTATTAAGTTCGGTGTTTTTACAGATCATTAATCTTTCAAATTGGACTAATTAATCGTTCTCCTTTTATCTAATTAATCCTTAATCTGTGCAGTGAAATAAGCAGAAATAGCAACTCTGGGTAATTTGTTTTCCTGCAGAGAAGTCCCCGTCCAGGAACTTCCTTTTGCATTTTCTTTCCGTTTCTTCTTTCTCTCTCTCTCTCTCTCTTTCTTCTTCCAGTTTTTTCTTCTTTCTTTCTGTCAGTCTGTCCTTCGCGTTGCTCCTTAATCTCGTATTTTTCTTCTGCCATTTCTGTTTCACTTTTTCATTTCCTTCTGCTTCTTTTCCTTTTTTATTATTCCCCTTTTTTTTACTTTTCTTTTATTATCCTTCTCTCCCTTTTCTTTTTTAATTTTTTCTATTTATTATATATTGTCATTCTTCATTTTTTTTTTTTGTCTTTTTTCTGCATTTTTCCGCTCGTCGTGAATAGATTTTTATGTGTGAGTCTGTGTGTTAAAAGAAATTTGTGATAATGCAAATAATAAGGACAGGAAGGAGAAGCAGAAAGAGAAGTGTAGTAATGGTGATGATGAAGGTGAAAATAATAACATTACAATAATTATTATATTCATCATAATATTTTTTCTTTGGCCATTTTGATTTCCAGCCGAATATTTTTTTCTCCTTTTTCTTAGTGCACAAAGGGCTGTTTTTTTCGAATCGCAATAGCATTTGTCATTACCATAATAAATATACAGGAGACGAAAAAATAGAATAAGTATAAATATACATATGTGTGTGCGTGTTTGTGTGTGTGTGTGTGTGTGTGTGTGTGTGCGTGTGCGCGTGTGTGTGTGTGTGCGTGCGTGCGTGTGTGTGCGTGCGTGTGTGTGTGTTTGCGTGCGTGCGTGTGTGTGCGTACGTGCGTGCTTGCGTGTGTATGAGTGTGTTTTGTTTATGTGTTGTTCACGTGTATCCACACACGTCCCCGCAGAGAGAGAGCGGCTGACCCTAAGACCGTCTTTCCTTTTAGGATTACATGAACAGCTGGCGCATGGGCGGGTACACGAGTGCGCCGCGGGTCCTCGATCACTCGCACCACATGTCCTACCATCCTGTCCGGGTCCGTTATCTCCTGCCAACATTGTCGCTTATTACAGACTCTTTTTATTTGGGAAAACCCCCTTATTTTTTTTGGAAAGTCTTGTTTCGTTTTGGCGCTGCGATGCTACATAGTGCTGGAAGTTTGTTCTGTTCTGCAGTGCTCCCTCGCGAGTACCCTCTAACATGCCCATTTGGCGAGTGGCCGCGTCTGCTGGTCACTCAACGCGTCACTGAATGGCAAAGACCACCAGTTGCAAAGACCACCAGTTCGCTCGTTTGCCCTGAACAAGTGCCTCTGAAGACGTACCTCTGAGCTCTTCTGGGAAAACACCGACGCACTCTCTTTAGTTCCGATTAAGCTTATCTCTTTCTATACCTTTTTTTTCTATTTTTTAGTTCTTTAAGTTCAGATTAAGCTTATCTCTGTCTATACCTTTTTTTTTCTATTTTTTAGTTCTTTAAGTTCCGATTAAGCTTATCTCTTTCTATACCTTTTTTTCTATTTTTTAGTTCTTTAAGTTCCGATTAAGCTTATCTCTGTCTATACCTTTTTTTTCTATTTTTTAGTTCTTTAAGTTCCGATTAAGCTTATCTCTGTCTATACCTTTTTATTTCTATTTTTTAGTTCTTTAAGTTCCGATTAAGCTTATCTCTGTCTATACCTTTTTTTCTATTTTTTAGTTCTTTAAGTTCCGATTAAGCTTATCTCTGTCTATACCTTTTTTTTCTATTTTTTAGTTCTTTAAGTTCCGATTAAGCTTATCTCTGTCTATACCTTTTTTTTCTATTTTTTAGTTCTTTAAGTTCCGATTAAGCTTATCTCTGTCTATACCTTTTTTTTCTATTTTTTAGTTCTTTAAGTTCCGATTAAGCTTTCTGTCTATAACTTTTCTTTTTTCTTTTTTCTTTTTCTTTCTTTTTAGTTCTTTACGCCTAAGACACTGTCTTTGTTCGCTCTTGGCGGGCGCTTGAGTCCAGACGAATGCTGAGTCATTCGGAAAGGCCATAGTTAGTTTTAGGATTATATGTTTTGTTTCTCTCTCTGTCTCTCTCTTCTCTCTCTCTTCTCTCTCTCTTCTCTCTCTCTCTTCTCTCTCTCTCTCTCTCTCTCTCTCTCTCTCTCTCTCTCTCTCTCTCTCTCTCTCTCTCTGTCTCTCTCTCTGTCTCGCTCAATCTCTCTCTCGCTCACTCTCTCTCTCGCTAAATCTCTCGCTCAATCTCTCTCTCACTCTCTCTCTCTCTCTCTCTCTCTCTCTCTCTCT
>NC_091568.1:2844885-2854885 GCF_042767895.1 Penaeus vannamei
TCTCTCTTACGTAGAAAAATTACTTCACCTCTCGCCTCCTTCTCTCTTTCATGAACGTAATCTTATCAAAAGAATTTCATATGTGAGGTCTTTTTATTTCGTTTTTTTTCTACCTTTTATTACCTCTTTATTTCTTTTTCTTATGTGAGTTTTTTTTTATTTCGTTTTTTTTATTCTACCCTTTATTTCCTCTTTATTTCTTTTTCTTCTCATTTCCTTCACATTTTTCCTTTTCCCTATGATGATGATTATGAGGATTATGATAATGATCATGCTAGTGATGACGACAACGATAATGATAATGATAGTGATGATAAGAAAACCCTTTTTCATACACTACATTGCCACCCCAGGGAACATTGCCTTATCGTTGCAACAAAAGGAAGCTCACATGCAACCCCTGTCATTTTTTCACGAGGATTTCATGCACCCTTTGCTAGCAAGTGTCTTCAGACATTCTTTATCTCGATATATTCCATTATCGTTGTTTTTTTTATCATTCTCTTCATCTATTTCGTCTCCTTAATCTTATTCTTCTCGTTTTCCATTTCTTCCATCTTCGTCTTCTCCTTATTATTCTTACATTTATTCGTCTCCTTCATCTTCTCCTTCTTCTCTATCTCCTTCTCGTGTACATTATACACTTGACAAAGCATAACTGTTCATCATGTAAGTTATTTGGCGTTGTTCGCAACATGAAAGTTATTGATATGCAAAAGCCATTTTTCCCTTTTCGTTGCAAATTGCCCTCTGTTCGTTGCTCTTTGTTCGCCGTGCATCAAATGTTCTAATTATCACAATGTCCCTTATCACCTTGTCTTATCTCGTCTGGTTCATTGCGTCATTGATGTTATCACTTACCCATCTTCATTACTGTTCTTTATCTCTTCCTTCATCGGTGTATACGTTTTTACTCTTTCTTTCCTTCTATTAAAGTGTATATTGGCACTGGTTTTACACAGTATGGATGAAGTAAACATTGTTATCTCATTTTGATCAGTGAATTGTCGAGTTCTGTTATGGTTTATTCAGGTCACTTTGTTGCTTTTATCGATTCGGTTACTCTCTATCTGTCTATCTCTCTCTCTCTCTCTCTCTCTCTCTCTCTCTCTCTCTCTCTCTCTCTCTCTCTCTCTCTCTCTCTCTGTCTGTCTGTCTGTCTGTCTGTCTGTCTCTCTCTCTCTCTCTCTCTCTCTCTCTCTCTCTCTCTCTCTCTCTCTCTCTCTCTCTCTCTCTCTCTCTCTCGCCTCTCTCTCTCTCTATATATATATATAAACACATATAAATATATATATAAAACTTATATATATAAAGATAAATATATATATATATATATATATATATATATATATATATATATATATATATATATATATATATATATATATATATATATATATATATATATATATAAAAATATATATTTATATATATATATATATATATATATATAAAAGATATATATATATATATAAAAAGTGTATATATATATATAAAGTGTATATATATATATATATATATATATATATCTCTCGTTTCCCTCTCGCTCTCTCTCGCTTCGCTCTCTCTCGCTTCGCTGTCTCTCTCTTCTCTCTCTCTCTCTCTCTCTCTCTCTCTCTCTCTCTCTCTCACTCCACATCTCTCTCTCTCTCACTCCACATCTCTCTCTCTCACTCCACGTCTCTCTCTCTCTCTCTCACTCCACGTCTCTCTCTCTCTCTCTCACTCCACGTCTCTCTCTCTCTCTCACTCCACGTCTCTCTCTCTCTCTCTCTCTCTCTCGCCTCTCTCTCTCTCTCTCTCTCTCTCTCTCTCTCTCTCTCTCTCTCTCTCTCTCTCTCTCTCTCTCCACACGTCCCTCTCTTTATATATATATATATATAAAAGATTATATGTATATATATATATATATATATATATATATATATATATATATCTCTCTCTCTCTCTCTCTCTCTCTCTCTCTCTCTCTCTCTCTCTCTCTATATGTATATATATATATATGTATATATCTCTCTCTCTCTCTCTCTCTCTCTCTCTCTCTCTCTCTCTCTCTCTCTCTCTCTCTCTCTCTCTCTCTCTCTCTCTCTCTCTCTCTCTAAATTATCTCTCTCTGGCTCTCGTAAGACACTTAAGAATTCATATCTTATATATGTTGGTCCAGAGACATGCAAATTGGGTGTCTGAGTCACGTTTTCATTCATAAATGTTTTTTATCAACAGAAATATATGAATATATTGATGACAGAATATATATGTCACATTTTCATTGTTCTCAAAATACACAAACTAAATTTATTGAAAAGGGGATACAGACTGCGCATACTGAGCACCACGCAGTACTTGATCAATATGTACACAATGCCATACCCCTTGATTAGTACACGATGCCTGTACAGTACATAGACTAATTGCTTGATCAGGAGAATGCCCAGTTCAGAAATGTGGGCTCTAAAATTTCAAATTCCCTAAGTTTCTTCTAAGCACTTAGGTACAGATCTTAAACAATGTAAACTGCCTCAAATAATTTCTCATATATCTTCGTTGTTTACAAATATAAACATATTAATGAGCTAATACGAAGTCCATTTTTTTGTTTGTTTGTTTTTTTCTTTTCTTTTCTTTTCTATACTTCTTTATTCGGATCTTTGTTGTTCATTCCATCAGGTCCTGGTGCTCAGCTGCAGCCCAATTACTCTTATTGAGAAAGGTTTATCGCAGTTTCCGCTAATTGCAAAATTTACAAGAGTTAGCATTCCTCGAAGTCGTTCAATGTGAGATACAGTCTGGCACATCAACAGGCATTTTATTCCACTTAAAGGGTAGACTAGCACGAATAATCACTTCATATTGTTGTTGTTTTCTATCATGCAGTTACTTAAACGCCTAAGCAGAACAAAACAAAAAAACGGTTCGATAGTCATTTATATCCTAGTGAAGTATTACCGCGATGCATCCTCCCAATGACATGACCTCACGTCTTAATCTTCGAAAAGGAACGCCCTTCTTGACGTGAATATCATCGAAAAATCCGAATATTCCCCTCTCAGTTTTTAACGGACTCTCCCTCTCCCTTTTTATCTTCCTTTTTGTATGGAGAGGCAATCACAATTTCGGCAGCAAAGCGTATTTCTCATTTTCATCTCAGTTCCCCCGTAAATCCCTGCAAACTATCTTGCATTTTAATCAGAATCGGAGTTTTGCTTTTCCATACTTTGCATACACTCAGACTGCCTTCAATGCCAACTTCTTGCTACTTAATGAACGCAGATGTTTCATATTTGGTGGTTTATGCCATATTTTCCAAGTCTGCTTCGTACCTTGAATATATATAGAGTATTATCTTTGATTACTAGAAGCAGAATGATTGTCTCATAAGTACGGACTTTCTCGCTCAAGCTCATATTTTACAATAAAAAATATTGCGGATTGATATTTTGATCAAACAAAGGTTAATATTCTGATCAAACAAAGATATGATCAGTGTTTTCCAGAATGTGCTCTATGTTGATTTTTTATTGTTTTTAAAACATTTTTATACCATTGCTTGTCAAACACAAATCAGTGTCATCTTTTTCACTGTGACCACAATAGTAATACCAACGCAAATGCAAGTAATACATAAATCATTGTAAATGAAATGGCCCTTAATTACATTTCAAGCTTCACTCCCACATAGGAAACACCAGAAAACTACGTATCTAATTTAGGAAACACCAGAAAACTCCTAAGCATCTAAATTAGGATACACCCGTGCCTCTATTTTGGTCCGTGTCCTTGGCGATTCCGTCCAAAACAGCTGCCTTCGACCTCGACCAGTGACCAATGTAACTCGTAGCACCGTTCAATAATATAGTATCCGGTGGACCACATTCGGCGGACTTCGATCTGTCATGCATTCGTGCATTCGGATCGGCCTTGGCCTTTGGTGGCGCGGTCTTGGTGTGTGTGTGTGTGTGTGTGTGTGTGTGTGTGTGTGTGTGTATATATAGATAGATAGATAGATAGTGTGTGTGTGTACATATATACATATATATATATATATATATATATATGTTTATACACACACACACACACACACACACACACACATATATATATACACATCACTCTCTATATATTACATATATACATATGTATATGTATACACACACACACACACACACACACACACACACACACACATATATATATATATATATATATATATATATATATATATATATATATATATATATATATATATATATATATCCATATATATACATATATATAAGTTTATACACACACACACACTCACACACACACACACACACACACACACACACACACACACACACACACACACACACACACACACACACACACACACACACACACACACACACACACAAATACACGAACATATATATATATATATATACATATATGTATGCAAACAAAAGTTTCGAGCATACTTGTAACTCTATGACATCGTACTAAACATAGATTATATCTAGATTTATGGAAGCCATGCAGAAGCACACACTAAGATAGCATCCGCAGATTTCCATTTTGATATGCGCTTCATCTCTTGTCCAATCCCCATTTTCTTTCTTTTATGCGAATGATCCCTTCCCGCCCCCCCCCCCCCCACGTCTTTTATACGAATGGTCCCTCTGAGTTCCCCTCTCGCCTTTCTTTTATACGTATGGTCTTTCCATAAACAATAATTGTCGCTACACATTAGCTTGATTTATTAACTCCTGCTGCCTCCCATATGCACTTTCCGATGGCGCTTCTTTCGAAATATATCTTGGCCGTGTATGAGCTGTTCCCTTAAGAATGCCTTCTCGCTCATACATTTTCCCGCCTTTTTCTTTGTCCCGCGGCTATCACCTCCCGGAATCAAAATTTACTCCCCAATTTCATGTCCCGGGAAGGTTATATTCTTTTTCTTTCTATTTTTTTTTTTTTTACCTAAATGTTTTACGAAGGTGCAGGGTGGAAGAAAAAATGGTTTTACAGACAACCGGAACTGAGGGAGTCCGAGGAATACGGGCGTAAAAAATTTTCTCGGCCGAAAGAGGATGCTGTTAAGGATGCATGGAATTATTCATATATGCTGTGATCATATACATAAATAGCAATATCGTCTCGTGTAGGAAGTGCACATACCACGCCCTCTCTCTGTTTACACTTAGACACACATATTTGATATATGTATATATATACACACACATGTATGTGTATGTGTATATATATATATATATATATATATATATATATATATATATATATATATGTATATATATACATATATATATATATATATATATATATATATGTATATATATATATTATTTATATATGTATATATATATATATATGTACATACATATTTATATATTCATTTATACATATATTTATGTGTGTGTGCGTATGTGTGTGTGTGTGCATGGGCGTGTGTGCGCGTAAACACGGAATCCCCGCATGGGAGATCCGGCGAGGACGATCCAGCCTCCGATCTCCAAAAGGCCGTTTCTGCCTCGCTTCCCGCCGCTGAGATCGCGTCTCGGAACGGCGGAGTACTTATATAGACCTTGGGCGGAGATTCGTCTGTGGAAAGATGCGGAGTAAAAGCATCGAAGGAAGCGGCGTAGGAGGAATCGCGCGCCTGGCAGGGGAGTGTCTGGCGGCCATTGTGGCGCTGCCGAGGGATCGCTGCTCTTTTGGCCCAAACTGTTGACTCTGGAATTGGCCGAATACTCTCGTGGATGTCACTGGTGCCCGATTGTGTGTGCGTGTGTGTGTATGTGTGTGTGTGTCTGTGTATGTATGCGCGTTTGTGCATGTTTCGTACGTCACTAAATGTGTTTATTTACGTATATTTTTTTGTTCTTTCATCGCAGACACTCACCCCCCCCCTGAAAAAAAGTATATAAATTTATATAAATATATCAAAGTGAAGCCTCCCCTGAACCTCGACTAACCCCCTTTCCCCCAGCCTTCGAAAGCTCGTCCTTAACCACGTTATTTCTCCGTAATGCGCCTCCCACGGGGACCTCCGCCTGTGGATGCCGGGAACGCGACGGCACAAATGCATGGAAATGAAGTTGTCTCTTTTGCCTCTCCTATCACTTGATCAAATTGCTAAGGAAAGGTATACGATGTCGTGCATAGATGTGGAGAGTGCATAAATCCCCTTCTCTCTCTCTCTCTCTCTATCTCTCTCCCTCTTTATCTTATTTTCTCTTTTTTCTCCCTCCAATAAAAGCACTACACAACACCAAAAGAAATTTAACAAATTCATACATTTAATGCTGCAATTCCCTCCACTAGTAGAGTATAACTGTCTATTAAAAATGTAGCGATAATAGTAATAGAAATGATAATAAAACGTAAAAGTTGGTAATTACAAAGAAACAGAATGCACAATTCTTCTTCAGATACATATAAATCCTAATGTCAAGAGGGTTGAATTTACCATACTTTCTACAAACTAAAATCCAATCTCTATTTAGATGAACTATTTTCGCAACGTTCTCGCAATGATGTCTTCGCAAGCATAAACCAAATTGCGTTTCTACCCTACAATCCCTTTAACAAAAAAAAAAAAAAAAAACACTTGCGTCAAACGTTCTTTAAAGCTACAGACAAAAGGCTATGTATGGCATCAAAAGCCCCGCCTACGGTGTCTGTAGCTTATCGATTTTATGAATTTTCTAAGGGTAATTGGCAACCTAGTCTTCGCTATAACGGACGTATGCAAGAGAAGTCTTTGATATCGAGGACGCAAGATTGGCCGAGTGGAATTACGTTAATATTTTACGTTGTCTCTCTCTCTTTCTCTTTCTCTTTCTCTTTCTCTTTCTCTTTCTCTTTCTCTTTCTCTTTCTCTTTCTCTTTCTCTTTCTCTTTCCCTTTCTCTTTCTCTTTCTCTTTCTCTCTCTCTTTCTCTCTCTCTCTCTCTCTCTTTCTCTTTCTCTCTCTTTCTCTCTCTCTCTCTCTCTCTCTCTCTCTCTCTCTCTCTCTCTCTCTCTCTCTCTCTTTCTCTCTCTCTCTCTTTCTCTCTCTCTCTCTCTCTCTCTCTCTCTCTTCTCTCTCTCTCTCTCTCTCTCTCTCTCTCTCTCTCTGTCTCTGTCTCTCTCTCTCTCTCTCTCTCTCTCTCTCTCTCTCTCTCTCTCTCTCTCTCTCTTTCTCTCTCTTTCTCTTCTAATTTAGGATGATTTTTCCTCGAGATTCCTAATACGTTAAAAGTATTTTTTTACCCATAATTCAGTATCTTTTGAATTTTTATTATTTTTAACACCAAATATGCAGCATTCTTAATGTATTGTTTTTCTTTTTTCTTTTTCCTTCTCTTCCTTTTCTTGTTCTTCTTTTTTCCTACTCTTCTTCCTTTCTCCTTCTTCCTATTCATCTTCTTCCTCTTCCTCCCCTTCTTCCTCTTCCTCCCCTCCTTCCTCTTCCTCCCCTTCTTCCTCTTCCTCCCCCTCTTCGTCTTCCTCCTCTTGCTCCCCCTCTTCCTCTCCTTCTTCCTCCCCCTCTACTCTTCCTCTCCTTCTTCCTCCCCCTCTACTCTTCCTCTCCTTCTTCCTCTTCTTCCCCTTCTTCCTCTTCCTCCCCCTCTTCGTCTTCCTCTTCCTCCCTCCTTCCTCTTCCTCCCCTTCTTCCTCTTCCTCCCCCTCTTCCTCTTCCTATTCTTCCTCCCCTTCTTCCTCTTCCTCCCCTCCTTCCTCTTCCTCCCCCCTCTTCCTCTTCCTCCCCTTCTTCCTCTTCCTCCCCCTCTTCCTCCCCTCCTTCCTCTTCCTCTCCTTCTTCCTCTTCCTCCCCTTCTTCCTCCCCTCCTTCCTATTCTTCCTCCCCTTCTTCGTCTTCCTCTTCCTCCCCTTCTTCCTCTTCCTCTCCTTCTTCCTCTTCCTCCCCTTCTTCCTCTTCCTCCCCCTCTTCGTCTTCCTCTTCCTACCCTCCTTCCTCTTCCTCCCCTTCTTCCTCTTCCTCCTTCCTCTTCCTCTCCTTCTTCCTCTTCCTACCCCTCTTCCTCTTCCTCCCCCTCTTTCTCCTCTTCTTCCTCTTCCTCCTCCTCTTCTTCTTTACCAAAGCCTACTCTTTTCGACCATGTACCCATGAGGGAAAAAGCCCAATCCAATTAGTAGTTTGAAAAACTGATGATTTCCTCCTGTAGAATGTGGTTCCCGAGCCTCTAGGTGGAACAATGAGTGAGAGTGAGGTAGTTGTTGTCCCAGACAGATCTCTACTTTCTCATTTTTTTTCTCTTTCTTCCTTTTTCTCTTCCTTTCTCACTTTTTTCTCTTCTTTTCTCCATTTTTCTCTTCTTTTCTCACTTTTTCTCTTCATGTCTCACTTTTCCTCTTCTTTTCTCACTTTTTCTCTTCTTTTCTCTTCTCTTCCCATCTCTCCTTTTCTTCTTTTATGTTATTAAATTTTCTTTTATTTTATTTTCTCTTCGCTGCTCTCTCCTTCATTCATTTATTCAGTCACTGCCATTCATTCACTCGCAGAAACGCTCCCTGTTTCTCCCCTTCTCTCTATCTCTCTCTCCTTTATCTTATTTTCTCTTTTTCTCCCTCTAATAAAAGCACTACACAGAACCAAAAGAAATTTAACAAATCCATACATTTAATGCTGCAATTCCCTCCACTAGTAGAGTATAACTATTAAAAATATAACGATAATAATAATAGAAATGATAATAAAACGTAAAAGTTGGCAATTACAAAGAAACAGAATGCACAAGAACAAACAATTCGTATATCTGACTCTTAATAAAGGTTTTTTTTTTGCAAGAGATGCGAGTTCCTGAGGCTATGAGCGAGAGGACGACCTTCTCTATGAACAAACCGATAACGCTTTTCTTATTGCATTCCGTCGGTGTCGTCAGGGTCGGGAGTACCAAGGTCTTGTTCGCCTCTGTCGCGTGGGGTCGTTGTGAACCCCACGCTGGCTTCACGTTGTGTTGCGTCTCTCTTTTTTCTTTCTCCCTCACTCGCTCTCCTTTTTTCTGTCTGTTTTCTTATTTCTCTATGTCTCTCCTTACTCTCCCGCTCCCTCAGTCGCTCTCTTTTTTTTCTGTCTGTTTTCCTATTTCTCTATGTCTCTCCTTACTCTCCCACTCCCTCAGTCGCTCTCTTTTTTTTCTGTCTGTTTTCCTATTTCTCTATGTCTCTCATTCTCTCCCACTCCCTCACTCGCTCTCCTTTTTTTCTGTCTGTTTTCCTATTTATGTCTCTACTTCTCTCCCAGCCCCTCAGTCGCTCTCTTTTTTTTCTGTCTGTTTTCCTATTTCTCTATGTCTCTCCTTACTCTCCCAGTCCCTCAGTCGCTCTCTTTTTTCTATCTGTCTCCCTATTTCTCTATCTCTCTCCTTACTCTCCCACTCCCACAGTCGCTCTCTTTTTTCTGTCTCCCTATTTCTCTATCTCACTCCTTCTCTCCCACTCCCTCAGTCGCTCTCTTTTTTCTATGTCTCCCTATTTCTCTATCTCTCTCCCTCTCTCCCACTCTGGATCTCATTCAATCTCTCTTTCTCTATCTCTTCATTTATCTATTTATCTAACTTCGTATCTATCTATCTCTATCCTTATCTTTCACTTTGTCTGTCTGTCGGCCATACCTGATGCCGAGGCCTGTTTTTCTGGGTCTAAATCCAAGGAACTGATTATTCAAGAAAATTAAGTAACGTGAATCTGATTTACATACTCCCGTATATTTTTCACGGCCTGTAGCATTTTCACTCTTTTATTCAACATGTCCTTCCCTTCTTAATAGATCAGGACACCGCTTAAAATAATTCCCTTGAAAGTTCGCCCATTGCTTTACTTCAGCAAATTACTTCTGACTGGTTTGGAATTACATGACCCTGTCCAGCAAACCAGATAAGTAATTTCATGAGGATCTCCCCCCACTTCGGTGTCGTATGCTAAGTGGCAGTTGTCTCGTTGGTTGTAGGATGGAATAAAGTCAGTAAAGAGGTGTTCGTTTATAAAAAGAGCAGTTT